>NC_063447.1:9520650-9762999 GCF_020379485.1 Brassica napus
TCTAAAATGACACATTTGTGTTTTGCAGATGACCTCTTAATCTTTGTTGATGGAACTGTAGACTCTGTCCAAGCTGTTCTTCAAGTGCTCCATGAGTTTGAAAGGTGTTCCGGGTTGGCCGTTAGTGTCCACAAAACTTCATTCTTCGCATCAGGAATGTCACCTGCAGAAACAGACCTATTTCAGTTCACTACGGGTATGCCAATGGGAATGTTACCGGTATGTTACCTAGGAGTTCCACTCTGTACAAAGAAGCTCACTCTGCTCAATTGTGAGGGACTGCTTCAGAAAATTAAATCAAAGTTCTCCTCTTGGAGCTCAAGATCTTTGTCATTTGCTGGTCGACTCCTATTGATCAAAACTGTAATTGCTGGCATAACAACGTTTTGGTGCTCCACTTTCATCCTCCCACAAGCTTGTGTTAAGCGGATAAACTCATTATGTGGAATATTTCTGTGGAAAGGTAACATTGAGGGGCATCATTCGGCTAGAGTGTCTTGGGATGCTGTAACAAAACCGAAGTGTGAAGAAGGGCTAGGAATAAAAGACTTATCTCTCTGGAATAAGGTGTGCTGTCTGAAGCTAATCTGGCTCTTGTTCTTCCAAGCGGGTTCTGTGTGGGTTGCGTGGTTTCGCGAGGAAGTGTTGCAAGGAGACCTTAGCAACTTATGGACGACAACTCCAAACCATCGGTTTTCCTGGCAAGTAAACAAACTCCTAAAGCTTAGTCCTCTCATTTATAGTTGGATTTGGTTGCGTGTCTCAAATGGTCTTACCTGCCGTTTTTGGACTGACAACTGGTCTATCTTCGGAAACCTAAAACAGTTTCTTCAACTCAGTGAAAACTCCCTTCTAGTAATACCGGAAATGACATCTCTGGGATCCCTATTTGTTACTGGCTCATGGCAGCTCCCACCGGCTCGTTCCGAATCTCAGGTGCAGCTCCATGCCTATCTCACTACGATCCTGTTGAATGAAGAACATGATTATTATGAATGGGAAATTGATGGCAAGATTACAGAGAGATACTCTATTGGAACGGTTTATGACAACCTTCGATCACGAGGACTCTCAGTCGATTGGTTTCAATCTGTTTGGAACAAAGGAGGTATTCCAAAACACAGTTTTCTCACTTGGTTCTTTGTGTTGAATCGGTGTCCTACAAAGGGATAAGATTATAAGCTGGGGGATCCAATCTTCTCCACTATGCCTTCTGTGCAACAACTCTTCTGAAACTCGGAACCACCTATTCTTTGAGTGTGCCTTCTCTTGGGGATTGTGGGGATCCTTGGCGCGTCGTTGTGGCTTAAACCCGGAACGTTCCTGGAGCAGAGTAATGTCTCAGCTTCAAGGACTGAATCGACGCTCTCCAATTGGTATCTTGACCCTACTTTGTTGGCAAAGCTGTGTTTACTGGGCATGGACTGAACGCAATGGCAGACTCCATAGGAAAAACTTCCGCTCCGTCGATGCTTTAACTCGACTCATCGACCGACAGATAAGAAACAGAATCCTCGTTTTCAGAGACAATAATCCAATTGTTTCCTCCACTTTGATGCAGCAATGGTTAGCCTGATTCAACCTCTTTGGCTTATCTTCGTGCATGATCTGATCACGATTTTCCCCGACCATCTCCGTCTCTTCGTTACTTCCAAATCTCCAATTGATCTAAGTTATGGGCCTTAGTTGGGCTACTAATGATTCTTGATTTGCTTAATTCTGTAATGGGCTGGTGGGCTAAGAACAAACTGAAGCACTTTGGGCTTGTTTTTTTTCTTTCTTCTGCATTTTAATACGAAAATATGTTCAAAAAAAGTACAAGAAATTATTTAATAAAAATCAAATAGAAAAACTAACTATAAAATAAGTGATATTTCTTTTTTAAAACCTAAGTAAAAAAATGTAAAAGTACTCTTATTATTTTCATATAAATAACTAACTTTTCTTTTTAACCGATAAATGTATGCTACAAAAATAGAAACCAAAATAAATATTATTTTCACATCTATATTTAGGTTTAAGGTTCCTCATATTATTTTCTCAAAAAAATAGTATTTACAATATAAATATTATCTGAGTATTTTCTTTTAATTTCTTTAAAAAACTCAATTTTTTTATCATCCTTATTACATCTTATGATGCTAACACAAAAGTTTTTTTTAATTATGATGTTTTTATCATACATAAGTATGTGTAAATATGAGGAATATATGTGTGTATGTATAAGACACAATATATAATTAACTAAACATAATTTTTTATTGAAAATATATTAGTTGTATAAAAATCTTAAAAAACAAGAACAAATTATAGTTGGAATTTTCCTTTTTAAAAAAATTAAAAGTAACTTATTTCTTACTAATAACTAACTTTTCTTTTTAATAGATAATTTTGTGTTAAAAAATTATAAATCAAAAATAACTTTAAATATTTTACCCGACATGATTGTCACATTTGTACAAAAAAAACATTGTGTATGTATTAATAAAATTCTATCATTATGTGAAAATAATTTTTTTTCCTAAAGTTCTAAATAAAAGAAATTTGAAAAATAACTTTTTCCTCTTCTAATCTTAACCAAATAAGATTTTTTTTTTCCTTTTAAATCGTGACCAAATAGAATTGTAAAAGTAATTTTTACTTTTAAAATTTAATTATAAATATGATACTGAAAATATTTAGTTAAAAATATTTGTGATATTGAGAAAACGAATTTTGAAAATAATAACTTTTAAAAATAGTTAATATTTGCTGGAAATAATTATTTGATAGCATTTTTATTTTCTAAATCCTAGGAAAAATTAATTATAAAAGATTATGTAATTTTAATTTTCATTTCTAACACCCTAAAAATGTAAAAAAAAAATATTTGATAGTTCTTTTACTTTAAAAATAAAATTCTAAACAAAGGAAATTTGTATCATATTTTTTAGTTCCTAACGATAAGAGAATTGTAAGAAATTATTTGATAGTATAGAAAATTTGATGATGAACTTGATACTAAAAATTATTTAATTAAAAATGAAGTGTAAAAATAGTATTGATATGAACCGTAAAAATCGTAATTTAAAATTATTTAATAGTAACTAGAAATTATTATTTGATAGCAATAAGAATTTTCTGAAATTCTAAACAAAAGATAATTGTAAAATTTTATATGATAATACTTTTCCTTTTCTATAATCCTAAACAAAATATAAAAAAGTATTTGATAGTTTTTCTTTTTTTTAATTTTAAATAAAAATGAGATTTATAATATATATTTTTTTCCTTTTTAAAAAAAATCCGAACAAAAGTAAACATACCTACTTAATAGTATTTAAAAAAAAGAATTTTATGACAAGTATGATGCTAAAACTATTAAATTAACAAATATCAAAACTTAAAATGTTGTCGTGATTAGTATTTATGTGTTTGGTTGTACGAAAATCAAACACATGTTTGATATGCAGTAGTTTATAATTCATTTAAATTAAAATGTTATTATGAAAATATATCATTTATAAATAATGAATCAAGAAAATTATTTAACATCATATAAGTTTAATAAAACATTAAATTAGTACATAAGAAAGTGTATAATGTTGTTATTGCTTCTTCGCCTTATTTAACTTCTAAATTCCTTTTTATTTCATTATAATTATTATTTTGGGTTGGATCCGGTTTAAATTTTTACGTTTGGATGTTTTTTCTAGCTCTAACAAATATTAACTGAAACTTATATGTGAAAACAAGTTCTTAACTATAAAATAAATTTCACATAACATATGCAAAAACAATTTTTGAAAAATAATAAAATGAGTTTTCAATATTTTTTATTAAATTAAAATATCAAATAAAGCCCGTTGCAACCACGGGCCCAAATCTAGTTCATTAATAATATACAGAAACTTACAGTTCTAAATCCTAGTTCTAAATCCTTAAGTTTACAACATTTTCTATTTTCTTTTCTCTTATTTTCTTTTCTTTTAATCTTTAGATACTTAGTAATATCCCTCCGTTGGACCTGCACCCCTTTAAAACTAACAAAGCTCTCTCCAGTATCCATGCTAAGAGCTACAGGACCACCATCAATGAGCAAGCGCATAAGTTCCTTTTCATCCACTTTGTTTATAATGGGAAAGTCTTGAACTTTAAACACACGAACATTCTGCAAAAGAACATGTAATAATTAATGTGGGAACCGAAATTCGCACTGTCGATTTCCGTTTAAATAAGGAAAGTAGGAGAACCCTAGTTTCCCAGAGGTCCCGGATATCTGCTAATATCACACGCCAAGCAATCAGAACACGAAACGAGAACAGTAATAAAATAAGAAATCGAAAAAGAGAGCAAGATAGTTCTTATTCCGAATCTGCGTTTGAGCGTTTACAACAAGGTTGGTGTCTGGGCTACGAGAGCTGTCGGCGAGATTCCTAGTTCTAAAACCCTAAGACGGCAAAAACCTAATTGAGTCGCAGCTCGAATAACAAAAACGAAAAATTGCCTAAAATTGCTCTAAGTGCTAAGTTTGCTCTAAAAGTCCCCTCCATGCCTCTCGCCTAGAACTCCTTATATACTGGCTCCAAGGTCGGTTTATGTTTTTCCCTTTCTGCCCTTAAGCCGTCATAGCATAAAAATGGAAATATTCCATTTTTTCCGATCTTCGTAATTATCTTCAAAATTTCGTATTTATCCGCGGAAACTTGACATTTATTTTTCCTTGCGAACCAAGCGTAAACCGTCATGCGGCTTACGGGTCATTGGTTAAGAAATCGTAGGTTGGGCTTCGAGTCATGTCTTAGGTCCCTTTGGGCCGTCTTCCGACTCGAAGGTGTTTATTACGGCTTCTTTCAATAAAGAACGAACTTTTCGCGGTTTTCACGGTAAAGTTTGATCGATAACTTAGAATGGCGAGGGATCGTGAAATGGGTTCGCTACGGTCTTTGGGAGATAGCATCGAAGGGTAGACGAGAGCGCATGGACTAGCGGCGTATCGATGTTTCGGAAGAGCTTGGTCGCTACGTAGCGACCGAGCGATTGTTCGTTCGATACGTAGCGACCGAGCTTTGGCTCGCTACGTAGCGACCGAGCGGAACGTGTGTTCCGATGCTGCGTAGCGATCTTCTTCGAGCTCCTGTCCGATGACTCGCGTTTCTTCCGCAAAGCTTTTCGTAAAGAAGATTCTATTTTGAAAAAGTATTTGTCGAAGAAGTTTTCTACGTTTTTCTTCTTCGGGGATTTGGACGTTAACTTCGTCGTAACCGTTTTCGACCCCAACAATTAAATAAGACACAAGCAGTGCATTATATAAATAGACTTATATCATTAAAATATCATTACCTTGGATTTGCGTTCTTCATTGCAATGAACCGGTTTAGCTTTTTTCTTATCCGTTTTATAATCCAAGGCTCGTTGAGAACATGTACAGTCGTCTTCTGAAATGGCTCCGTAATCGATCAAGAACTTTTGCATATGCGTTAGATCGTTCAGTCCACCTGACTTATCTACTCCGCCAATGACACCCACTAGTAGGTGACGAGCTGACAAGCACACAGCTGGAGGCTTGAATCCTTTCTCAATTACCAGACGTGCAGATAAGCTTCTGTTTGATGAAATTGTCCAGCAAGTACCTTCAAAAAGAGAAATACAAATTATTAGGTCCAGTTTATGTATTCGATATGACTTATATTTATAAAGAGAACTTGATCATGCGCGTAACCAAAACGGTTAAAAGAAATTGATATGATTCCAAAATATTTGCCTATGACGGAGCAGTTCCGCATGATCCAAGCAAGTTTTATATATATAATAATTAGGAAAAATCCTTTAAAAAAAAAAGAAAAGAAAACTAGATACTCCCAGTCGAAAACAAGATTTAAGACATTAAATAATCCAACACTAGATTAGTATTTCCCTACATATGTATACATGAAACTATGTGCAATAAAGGAAATAAAGACCAGGCATTTATTCATTTCGCTTATTTGGATCATTTGATTTGAATCATTGTAGTAGGAGGTTTTACTTACGACGGTCTCCTTGATCCGTGACTTCTCTCACAACGTAAGCCTCGTCACACCAATCGAAATCGGTCTTAGCGCCTTTGGGGAGATCCTGCAAAACATAAAGGTAATGATTTCATTAATTATATTTTATGTAATTAAAATAATAAAGTCAGCTTTCATTTTCTTTTTTTAACAAACCAAAAATGCAGTTTATGTTGCGAAATCAAAAATTGATGCAGATTCACGAAAAACAAGTTCCAATATAGAGGATATGATGCTTATACCGTTGGGTACATTTCATCAGATGATGTCAACCCAATAAGAGTCTCTGGGTTTATCTTGATCTTTCTTTTTTTGTCTCTTACTACTACTACCTCCATAAGAGTCCCATGAAACGTCGTCATCATCTTCTTCCTCCATCTGTCACTAACAAAACAGTGGATTATTAAATCTAAGTTCGTATGGGCCCTCCTCGAATAAAGATACATATGACCTACACTACACTATGAGTAGAAAGCACACACAAAAATCGAAAGAAAATTGAAAACAAAGCAGCTCATCTAAGAGAACCGGAGACACAAACGTTTTTATTTTAGCAAGCAAAAATCATTATTTTCATGGTGAGAACTGTCAGATCTATATAAGGTCAGATCGATCCAGATGATAAAGAAAAGCTATAATTTATGAAAACCGTCAAGGGAAAAAATCAGTGACAGCAATTTCGTTTACGCATCCCAACAAGAAAAAGAGGAAAAAAAAAAAAGAGAGGAGAAAAGACCTTTCCAATCACCCAGAGCTCCAAGAGAATAGAAAAACGAGAACGACGCCCTTAAACCCTAGAAAAGACCTGCAACCTTTTTGTGGAGCCCACATTTCTTTAAACTGTTTTTCTTTCTGGTTAACAATCCGTTTATTACTAAATGCGAGACTAAATTCATAGTAAGATAAGCGATAAACTCTCATTTTCCCTGACTAATCAAATCAGTATTCATTCTAATACCCAGGTTTCGATTATTTTGGAGAAAATAATTGAATTATAGGGAATTTTCAATCAGTCTTAGGGTTTTCTTTTTGGATTTGGCATTAGTTTGTCTTTTTGGATTTGGCATTATAGGGAATTTTCAATCAGTCTTAGGCTTATTAAGCCAGATCGTGACGTATTACTGTTAATGTTCATGTTATAAGGTGACGTGTATTTGATTAATGCCAAAAGTTGACCATGGTTACTTTTTTCTTTCTGACTAACTAAGTCCAGGGTTAAAAAAATACCATGATGTGTAATTTGCCAAAACAAAAGTTAACTCTGGTTACTTTTTCTTTTGTATAACTAGTCAAGGGTTTAAAATATCACGATGTGTGATCGAACGCGCAAATACTGTGTCTTTCTTGCTTTGTCTCAAAAATTTTGATTTTTTTTTCTTTTCGAAAAAAGGCCTTTCAAAATTGTGATTTTAGACCTGTGCTGCTAATGATTTTAAATCTATAACGGTATAATAAACTTTTAATCGTCACTGGTTAAAGCAACGAACGAGAGACCCTTTTTCTTGTTTGTTAAAAACGAATAACTAAACCTTTTCTTCATATCAATGTTGTTTGGTGCATTCCATGTGTTTTGTATTTGGTTTAGTACAGTGTTGGATATCTCTAAACATTTATGGTCGTTCTGTTTTCAGGCCGATTGTGTGTAGGCATTTGAAATATGTTTTTACCAATTTTCTTGATTAAGTTTCCGTTTGCTTCTCTTTGTTTGGGATAAGTCTTTTCTTTTTTATTTTGGGAAGTGGGATTGTGTATAGGCATTCACCTTGATTATTTTTGGTTACTTATACTATAGCAAATTAATTTAATTCTTTAATTAATTGTTTTATATCAGAAATTATTATTTTTGTGTTCTACAGACAGCAGTTAGTTTCATATGTTTTGGATATATATAAAAAGTATCCTTTATCATAAGTTTCTAAATAAAAACATGAAAAAAATAAATAGAAGAAAAATATGAAGTGGGAGAAAGAGAATATGCGGTGGAAGATTACAAGAGAAAATATAGGCTGTTGAAAAAGTTCAACCATTGTAGATGGTCTTATATTATTATCATGTATTTCACATTTATATGTCATTTTGATAAATAATATTCATGTTGGAAAAAATTCGCAAAATTGATTAAAGAGATTCTCCTAGAATAATATATTAATATGTGACCACCCCAATAAAACCCTACCAAATCAAACTCTCGTGCTCAACTCCCTGAATGCATATTCCATGTTTTATCATTGATCATTATTCCTTATTACACATATAACTTTCATTATTCTTATATTTTCTTGTAAATAAGCTGTAGGTTTCTTTCCAACCAAATTACGCGGTAATATGAAGTAACTGTATTCTCTACCGTCAAACTTCTAATTTAGAAGTTTAGAAGATTACCCATAAGCTTCTATCTACTCAATATACAAGTGGGGAAAAATTGAACATGCCTCACTGAAGCAAGAGTTGATCATTCACCGCTTTGGAAGAAAAAAAGACATTGTCAGAAAGAAAATATATAGTTTACATTGCAAACGCCATGGCAACAAGAATGGTTTTATCACACATCAATACCTTAAATAAAAAGTTAAATTTTAAAATTGATTGATGGGTGTTAGGGTATATATTAAGAATTAAAGAATTTTAATAAATGTAAGCTTGTATACTTTTAAGATTAGTATTAACAGGTCTCTTTTTTTTTGCTTAAATTTGGTGGAGTATTAACAGGTCTTTTGTATCACTACCCTATAACTTAGAAATTTACGTACATATTTCAGTGATATAGTTCATACAGTTTGGCTACTACATAACATAAATTATTATTATAATTAAGTAAATTAAAATTTTGGAGTAAGTAACAATGAAGGAAACGAATATAATTAATTGTTTGGGACCGTTACGAGGTTTATAGGGTAGCGTCCAAAAGGAGAGATCTGGACTCATCCACGAAGAAAATCTGGCCACAGAAGACCCCACAAAGATCACATCTGAACACTACAAGAAAATAGCGGCATACCGAGGGAAAAAATCGTCGGTATGTCATCGGAATAACGTTATTCCGACGACATACCGACGAAACAAGTCCTCGGAAATAACTCCTCGGAAATTCATTTTTCCTCGGAAATCCCTCGGAAATTTCCGACGGAATTCCGAGGAAATGAATTTCCGAGGAAACTCCGAGGACCACCAGTTCGTCGGAAAGGTCCTCGGAATATACCGAGGGAGAACTTCCTCGGGATATTTCGATGGATTTTCCGATGGTCCAATCCTCGGAAGTTCCGACAAAATGTTCCTCGAAATTTTCATCGGGAATTTCCGAGGAACGGAGCCCTCGGAAAATTCCGAGGAATGAGTCCCTCGGTATATTCCGAGGAAGGAGTCCCTCGGTATATTCCGAGGAAATGTTCGTCGGAAATTTCCGAGGGTTCATTTCCTCGGAATTTCAAAAAAAAATATTTTTTTAAAAAAAAATAAAATTTTGGAAATTTAAATTCAAAAATATAAAATTAAAATTAAAATTGAAAAAAACATATTAGATAATATTCAAAGTTGTACAAATAAAAATAAATCATTCCGAGTTTTTGAAAAAAAAAAAAAACTACGGGTCTTGCACGTTCGGGAACACCTCGTTCGGGTACATCCTCTGCATCATCTCCATCATTTGCTGGTTCAGCCTCTTCTGTGCCTCATAGCCCGCCTGTTGAGCCGCCATCTGAGTCTCCAACAAAGATATGCGATCATCCTTGTCCTTCAACTGAGCCGTAAGTACTTCTGGATCAACAAAGGGCGGTGGTGCAGAAGAAGGAGGAACCGACCGGGTGCGACGACCCAAACTGACCAAACGTCCCTTCTTCTTTGGAACCGACTGAAATAGAAAATAGCCAAATTTAAATAATATAAAAAGATGATAAAATAAAAATCAAGAAATAAATGAATTGAACTTTAAAAAAAGAACTTACCGATTCAACGATTTCGTTGATTTCGTTGATTCGAAACCGGGACAAGTTGGTCGAAGCCGTCGACTCGTCATCCTCGGTTTGAAGCTGAGACACTTCGTCTTGCACCTGAGTTTGGACCAGGGTGACCACTTCCCTCACAAGACTGTCATCAATCTGGCCGGTCTTCTTGTTGGTATACGCCATCTTCATTAGGACGAGATCATCAACCGGCTCGCCATCATTTTCTTCCGCCTTGAAAAAACATAAATTAAACAAACATTAGAAATTAGAAGAAATGCACAAAAAATAAAATTTCAAAACTTAAATAATTTAAGAAAAAGCGGCTGAACTTACCATGCGATCCCCCAGAGTGGCAATAGATTGAGCACCCAAGTTATGCTTGAAGACGTCCTTCCCTTTACGGTCGCTCCTGCGGTTGGTGGAGTTGTGGAAGAAGTTTCTTTCGTCTCTTCCTTATCCCAATGCGCACACAACTCCGTCCAGACCGTGTTGTTCATCGACTTTGGGACCTTTTAATAATAAAAAAAAAGAAAATAGTTTAATAAATTAAAAAATAGTTTAATAAATTAAAAAAAAATTGTTTAATAAATTAAAAACAACTTTGTTGATTTCCCACTTCTTCTTCCACTCGTGGATCTGCTTCCCATAGTTGTCCATAACTTTATGGACGAAGTGGTGATAGATAAAGAGCGTCTCATCGAAATTCCAGTTGAATTCTTGCTGAAAAAAAAACACAATTAGTAGAAAATTTATATTAAAGATTAAAAATATAAATAAAAAATTAGAATAGTTACCGCAAACTGACGAAACCACAGATGCTGCTTGTCGGTAGGGAAGTCAGTGAAAGTCGGATATCCCTTGTCGAGGGCCGAGTACATCATACGGTTGATCCATGCGCTGATCCCGTTCCCGGATCGGTTGAACCAAATAAAAAGAACAAATTATTAATAATGAATCAAATTTTAATGAAAAAAATACGTTTAATTACCATGTTTGACCCCGTCCATGTGGATACGGAGTGAGATAGGGAAGATGGTCACGACCGGGCTGTCGAACCAACTCCGCAACACTTATCACTCCCGGAGGACCCGGAGGAGCAGGAGCGGGTGCAGCAGCAGGAGCGAGAGGAGCAGAAGCGGGAAATGGAGAGGGAGATGTATGGTAGGAGCTGTGGGGCGAAGCGGAATCCTGAATCTGGCTGGAATCCCGAGACTGGCTTCCCGTACCACCACGACCACAACGCTGTCGAGGCCGGGTCTGATCATCATTAAACCTTTAAATTAAAAAAAATATATTAAAAAATTAGTTCTAATAATTTTATAAAATAAAAAAAAACATATTTAAAAAATAGTTTTTAATCAAAAAAATATAAATAGTTTAATAATTACAAAAAATAGTTTTAATAAATAAAAAATATTTTAATAATTACAAAAAATAGTTTTAATAAATAAAAAAAAGTTTAATAATTACAAAAAATAGTTTTAATAATATTAAAAATGTTTAATAAATATAGAAATTTATATTATATATATATATATATATCTTTTTAAATCCCAAATAATAGTTTTTATTCACAAAAAAAGTTTTGTATATATTAAAAATGTTTAATAAATATATAAATGATTTTATAATGGAAAAAATAGATTTTATATACAAAAAACGTTTTCATATTATATATACATAATGAATATAAATATTTTTATAAATATGAAATCATCTTTTAAAAATCCAAAAATCGAATTTATATACAAAAATGTTTTGTAAAATCCAAAAAATGAATCTATATACAAAAATAGTTTTGTAAAATACAAAAATCGAATTTATACACAAAAATCAAATTTATATACAATAATCGATTTTATAAATACAAAAATAATAAAAAATATATAAAAAAATTCTAAATCAATTCAACAAAACAAATTATTCAACCAAATCACAATTCTAAACCTATTATACAACCAAATCACAATCCTAACCAATCACCCTAACAAAAATCTATCAAAAAACTTTTAAAATCATCAAATCTACACAAAAACCTAACAAATAGAACCTAAGAGAGTGAGATATGGTCCTTACATGATTTGTGTAGGTTTAGAGAGGATTCGCCGGAGAGATCGTCGGGAGAGAAGGGGGGGGGGATCGCCGGAGAGGAAGAAGAGAGAAATGGGGAAGAAGAAGTGTTTCGTCTTTATAAAACCTAGGGTCCGACGGATAGTTTCCGTCGGAATTTTCTCGGTATTTCAAGTTCAATTTTCGCAAAATATTTCGCGGCTGGTTTTCCCGGTTAAATGAAAATATTCCGAGGAAATTCCGACAGACACTTAAATATCCGTCGGAATTTCCTCGGATATTTCATTAATTCGAGGAAAAAGAATATCCTATGCATGTATTTCTGTTGGTTTATATTGTTCCTCGGAATTTCCTCAGAATATTCCGAGAAAATTCCGAGGAACACATGTTTGGGGTTTCAAAACATCATGCATACCATTGAGGAATCTTTGTATAGATGATCATAAACTATGAAATAACAAAATTTCAAAACGAATTGTAAGTATTCCCTTTACCGTTCATTAAAGTGTATAAGTGTTTCTCTTATGTTGTGGGGATTTCGTTCATATAATCGGAAAAGTGTTTATTATAGGGTAAGGAACAAATTTTTGACTTCATAATCAGTCTAAGACACTTAATAAGGATCGTGTTCATGAGATTGTCAAAAAAGTTCTTCTCAATATGCATGACATCTAAATTATGCCTTAGCAGATGATCCTCCCAGTATGGCAGATCCCAGAAAATACTTTTTTGTGCCAGTTATGTAGGTCTCCAACAGCATCTACCGGAAAACGCTCATGTCCACCGACGTCTGGCGTCCTTTCTGCACCAAAATCTCTTAGTTGTGTCTTCAAATCTTTTCCACAAATTTCCGGAGGTGGACTGTCAAACACCCTCTTGTTCTTCGTAAACAAATTCCTACTCCTACGATATGGATGATCAGGTGGTAGGAATCTCCTGTGACAGTCAAACCAACATGTTTTCCTTCCATGTATTAGTTGGAATGCATCAGTGTTATCTTGACAATATGGACATGATAGCCTTCCATGCGTTGTCCATCCAGATAACATACCATATGCTGGAAAATCACTTATTGTCCACATTAGTACTGCCCCCATTTGAAAGTTTTCTTTACACGAAACATCGTATGTTTCAGCACCTTGAGCCCATAGTTGTTGCAACTCATATATTAGTGGCTGAAGAAACACATCAAGTGATCTCTTAGGATGCTCTGGTCCGGGAACGAGAATCGAGAGAAACAAAAACTCTCGTCGCAAGCACAAGTTTGGGGGTAGGTTGTATGGTGTAAGAATGACTGGCCATAGAGAATACTGTCTTCCACTCTTGCCAAACGGGCTGAAACCATCAGTACATAATCCAAGGTAGACATTTCTTCTCTCATACGCAAAGTCGGGATACTTTGATTGGAAATGCTTCCATGCTTTTGCATCTGAAGGATGTCTGATCTCACCATCTGTTGAGTGCTCCGCATGCTGTCTCATTGGTTGTGCTGTGCGTTCAGACAGATACAACCTCTGCAACCTTTCCGTCAAAGGCAAATACCACATCCTTTTATATGGCACTGGAACTCTTCCACTTGATCTTTATAACGAGGCTTCCCACAAAATTTGCATGTAACCCGCTGTCAATCCGCCCTCCAATAAATCATGCAGTTGTCGCTGCATACATCTATTACCTGATACGATAAACCAAGACCAGCTACGAGTTTCTGAACTTCGTAGTATGAACCAGGAGCTACATTATCCTCGGGTAGAATACCTTTTACAAAATCAGCAATCGCATCAACACAGTCTTCAGCCAAATTTTAATCTATTTTAATGCCCATCAATCTTGTAGCAGATGATAAAGCTGAATGACCATCTCTGCAACCTTCGTACAATGGTTGCTTTTCAGCATCCAACATATCATAAAATCTCATAGCTTGTGCATATCTTCCCCTCTAAAATGATCATTTACCATCTGCTCAGTACCTACACCATAATCTACATCCATTCTAATTGGTTATTCTAATCTAACCGCTGGCTGAGGTTCGCTAGTACTACCATGTTCATAATCAGTTTCTCCATGATGATACCAAATTTTGTAACTTCGTGTAAACCCACTCAAATATAGATGAGTCCAAACATCCCACTCTTTAATAACCTTTCTATTTTTACAATTAGAGCAAGAACATCTTAACATACATGTTTTTGCTTCCGGTTGTCGCTGAACTAACCTCATGAATTCGGTTATACCTCGTTGGTATTCTTCCGTAAGCAATCTCGTGTTCGGATCCAAATGAGGTCGATCGATCCAAGAACGAAAATAATTTGAAGAAGACATGTTTTTTATGAATCAAATTCGTGTGTAAAGAGAGTAAGAGGGAGGATGAAGATATGGAGTGAATGAAGAGGAAGAGGGGTGCTTGTATTTATAGTTGAAATCCTGCCGACAGACCGAGGAAATTCCGACGGAATTCCGACGCCAACGGCTAGTTCGTCGGAATTTCCTCGGAATTTTTAAAATCCCCCAACGGCTATAATATATCCTCGGAATTCATCGGTTTTTTCTGAGGAATACATGTTTCCTCGGTATTCCATAAGAATATTCCGACGGATTTATATTTCCTCGGAATTCCGTCGGTATATTCCGAGGAAATTCCGAGGAAACCAAATTTTGTGTTTCCTCGGAATATCTTCGGAAATTCTTCGGGATATTCTGAAGATTTCATTTTCCGTCGGAATGTCCGTCAGAATACCGTTGTTTTCTTGTAGGGGAAGATGCAACTCGAAGAAAAATATACAGTTGTTTTTCTTGTTTATTGATCCAGACGCACTCCGCGGATAATACTATTACTTTATTACATCAATATACACCATATAATTTTAAGAATATTTCGGAGTGCATAAACAGGATTCGATGGTTGCAATCACATGTCATCAAAACCCTGAATGAATGTTTAGATTTTGAACTTAATATATATATATATATATATATATATATATATATATATTTTGATGGGTCAGTATTCAAAATTTAGTAAATGACATTATTTTCAGAATTTTAACACTAACATATATATATACTGATACGGGTCTTATGACCATCATATAATTTACAAAGAATTAAATAGATTCAAGATTGGATACCATATAGTTTGGTGTACAATATAATTTAATTATTATTCAATAAAATAATATTTTGGAGTAGCATAAGCTTCAACTAAAGAAATATATGCTTGGGAGTTGGAATCAATACAGGTTGGAAATAGTTATATAGGAAAACGTCCAAAATGAGAGACTCAACAAGAAGAATGTTTGCATGGAGGACCACCAAGATCGCATCTTCATCATCAACTTAAAAAACATGCTTTCAAAAAAAAACTCAAAAAATATCATCTCTATTTATTTATTAATTGGTATAATAATATTTGACAGTATTAAGTATATATATTTCCCATTAATGTGGTGTTGGTTTGTTAAGAAGGTGATTTAAAATGTGTTTTACGACTTGTTGTACTACAATAATACTATTTACATATAGTGTAAAAGATAATAATTGTTTACTTTGGCCAAATCATTATTATCTTTTTTCTTTGTCAAATCATTATTTATCTTTATCTATCACTAAAAGTGGTGATCTTTTTCTTAAAAGTTGTTGCACTTTTTTATTTTTAGTACTGTCAATATCTCGAACTGGTGAGAAACCTTATTTAGATCTGGAATCGAACAATGCATCCACAACCGAACACAGCCTCAGCCGCAACTACGAACCACAAAGTACAGCGGCTCCGGCTGACACGTCGACGGAAACCACAGAGAAAGGTGATCTCACAAACCATCTACAAAATAAGACCCAAAACCTATTAAAATTGAAAACGGTTAAGGTCTAGAAATAAAAAAGAAAACTACAGCGGAGTTGACCGGCGGTGGTGCAACATTTTCCATTGTTGTTACTTTTTTTTATATTTGTTGCATTTCTCATAGTTAATACTCTTCGTGACTTTAATTATACTAGGTCTCTTACCGGGCGTAGCCCGGGTTATTTTCTATGAAAATGTTAAAATAAAATATCACAATAAATTAATATAATTTTGTCTAAATCATGTTTAATGTAAAATAGTGCTTGGATTAAAATAATCATTGAATGTTAAATAAAGAAAGAAAAAGTATTATCGATGGCTATTGGTAATTATAATACAATGATTATTTTAATTGACGTAGGAAACAATAATGTAAATTTTAAAACAGTTGACTGATCTCGTTTACTGTCTTGTTGTTCGATCCCATGTGGAGTTATGCCATCAGGTTTAGGATAACAGTTTTGGAAGCGTTGTATGATATCAATGTCGTTGTCAAAGTAAAAGCGCGATCCTGGTGTGGTTGTGAGTGATATTTTCCCTGTAAAAGTGGAATATTTGTAAGCATTTAGTTTGACATAAACTTTATGTTTAGTTTATTTCCTTCATGTAACCGTGGAATTATACTTGTGATGATTACGATTGGTTTTTCCTGGTAAATATGTGATTTAGCTCTCTGAAATTAGCCGCCTCGTTGTCCCATATAGTTAAACGTACCAATTTGGATCTACAAAAAATTATTGTAGTATATTTTTTTTGGTGAAAAACAAATCTTATTTAATAAAATGTTAGTACCTGTCTAAACGCAATCCAATGATGATCTTTGTATCGTTGTTGTGGTTATATATATCACTTCCTTGGATGAGACATATTCGGCCAACAACATATGTGGGAATAATTTTTTTAGTAACAATAAAAGAGAATTTATTGGTATGTGAGATAGGTAATGGTTTTTTTTTTATATGGGAGGAAGTTGGTTGCACTGGCTAAGCTGATCAACTGGGTGTAGTGTTGGGGATGGAATATGTATGAACGAATTGGTGGTATGTTTTCTTGAACTTGTGTAATAGTTGTTGTCTCATTGATATTGATTATGTATGGATGAACGGTAAGCTTGTACCGTTGGTTATTGGGAAGAAAATTAAAATATCTAATGTGATAAATGTTTCCTTCCTTGAACCGTTGGTACATTTTGTCAGACGTAGAAATAGGCACCCTCCCTTGCATTTGTTGTTCCTGTTTAGTGGTTAAAATCAATCATTTCAAATGTAGTTAAAGTGATAAAAACATAGTATTTTTAGACAGACCTGGATGTCAAGACACATGAAAATTGTTCTTAGGAAAGCATTTTTGTTTTTGTGGTTTGTGATAGGCCACATCCTAATGATCCTAACGATTATTGGCTGTGGTCCGAGGTGGTCGCTTTGGTTGTTGTGATCTTCGGCCGCATGTCCTGCACAAATGAGAATGAGAATTATTTTGTATTGCCCATCTTTATAATTTGTATATTTTGATGTGTGGTTTGAGATTTTTTTTGCACGGAAAATGCTTTTAAACTTTTCTTTTAGATGATAATCTACGATAATTTGGAGTTAGCTTATATTATTTTAATCTCAAACGCATATGTGATGATATTTTAGCTGTTATTTGTTTGATTTGTCAAACTTTTAAAAAATACGAAAATTCTTATTGTTAAATTTTAATCTAGTAAAAATACTTGTAGACGGTTATTAAATATTGTATTCATATTATGTGAGTTTTAATAAAATTTAATACAGTAATAAATAGAGCAGAATATTATTTTAAAAAGTTCATCATATATTAAAAATTAATATTTAGTTAATTATTAAATATATCATTAAAAAATAAAATTATTCTAATGGTTTCTGAATTGATAATATATCTATACACTATTTTCTGTAAAATTATTTATTTATAATCGACACCATAATCCACTTTTAACACTTTTTCTTGTAGGTAGATAAAGGTTTGGAAAAGCGCCAATAACTAAGAGATTGTAAAAATCAACAAACTGGTGTTCTAAAAGAGCTAACCTATAGTAATGAAAAGTGATATTTTTGTTCTATAAAAATGTCTAATAATATCCTTAAAGTATTTTTTAAAATACGAAAATTCTTATTGTTAAATTTAAATCTAGTAAAACTATTTATAGACGGTTATTAAATAATGTATTCATATTATGTGAGTTTTTATAATATTTAATGCTGTAATAAATGGTGCAGAATATTATTTTCAAAAGTTTATCATATATTAAAAATTTATATTTCGTTTTTTTACTAAAAATTTCATAAAAATAAAATTATTCTAATGGTTTCTTAATTGATAATATATCTATATATTATTTTCTGTAAAATTATTAAGCCCCCAAGTGCGGGAAAAAAACTTATCATTCATACAAATAAGAAGAAGTTCATATGGTATTACAGTTGTGTTACCTACAAAACTCCTAATAGTAGTTAGTTAACTTTTTTAATATGAGTTTTAGTTCTTTTACTATATATATAGATATTCTAAATTATCTTACCACGTTCCTATTAAAAAGAGAATTATCTTATGTTTATCAAACCATATGCATGTTTTTTCCGTATTAACACTAACTCTTATAAAAATTGAAATAATAATATATGAGAAATCCATATTATATTAAATGTAGTTAATAAAAAGATACTAAAATACAGTTCTTTCTATAGTATACAAATAATTACACGAAAAATAATTTATGATTTTTTAATAATTGATTATAAACCTTCTTTAGTTTTATTAGATTTGTGGAGACCAGTGTCATCCCATCTATAATGCAATTCTCAATTTTATAGTTACTTGTAATTATACTACAATATAATTGAATTCCATTTTATTAGTTTAGTAAAACCATATATGAGTTTTGAATTTTAAAAATATTTGCATCATTTATATGGTTTTAGTAGAACCATTTAACAATACTCCCCAAATTCTCCAAAACTCTTTATAGTTTTTTTAACAATTTAGAACACATTAATTTTTCTAAAAAGAATTCTGTCAAGCTGATCAAGGTTGACAAATTCGTTGCTCAAAAACAAAAAATTGGGTGACAGCCATTGGTATTATAAGTGTTATGTCGATGGAGTTAATGTTTTTTTATGGAGTTGAAAATAGTTACTTTCTACAATGAAAAATAAAGTCGGGTATGCTTTGTGTGGATAATTTAGTTTATTAAATGTCGATGGAATATACTTATAGAAAGTAACTATTTGTAAATAAAGCTTTTTTTGTGGAGTTGAAAATAGTAACTTTCTAGGTTTAGTTCAATGAAAAATAAAGCTCAAACCTAAACAAAAGAAGCCTACACACATAAGTCCACTTTAAACAAACTTTAAACCCATATCCAAAAATAAAATAATCTGATTGGTTGATTATTTTTGATGATGTGGATAGCCTAATTGCTCACTATATTGTGCTTTTAGTATTGTGATAATACTAGGGTCGTAATATAATAAGAACTATATGAAGCCAAATGTGTTGTTCAAAAAAAAAAAATTGAAGCCAAATGTAAAACGTAAAGAATCTTTGAGGGACTTGAAATGTAAAATAGTTTTTTTATTTTTTTAAAGATGGTTACTTTCCCAAAAAAATAGGGTTTGTCAGCCACTACTTGAAGATACCGCGGTATCTAAAGATGGATGATAATTAGTTTCCATAGGAGCGACGGTGGGCATGGAAGAAGCGTTGATGGGTAAAAATGTGATAGTACCAATTAGCTTCTCTAAATTTATGTGGGGTTTTATTTAAAATCAAGGGATAATTTAGTTGATAACCAAACTGGAAACAAAAATAAATAGTATAGCCATATGACTTAAATTATGTAAGCAAAATAACCCATTTTTGCACTGTATACAAATAGTATTGTCGAAACTAACCTTCTTACTTATTTAACATATTTTTGTTTTTTAATAAAATTATATAGAATAGTGTTGGACTATCAAAAATTCCAAATAGTGTAGAAAAACCATATAAAGTAATATAAATACACCCAAGATAAATACTCAAGCAAAAAAAATAGTTTTTTTTTAAACAGTTATTTTATTAGATTCATGAATGTTGTTTGAAAAGGAAAAATCTGAATAGTTAATAAAAAATTTGGTTTACTAAAAAGTAAAATAACTGAAATAACAAAAAAAATGAAATCTAGAAGTTTGTGATACACTGATGTTTAGATTAAATTCTCTAGGATTTATGAAAAGTTTTGCGAAATTGATCGGTCAATTCAATATAATCATGAAAGTTGTTTAAATTTATATTTTTATGATTGACAAATAAAAAAAATTGAGATGAGAATTTTGGCGAGACATGGTAGATTTTAGCTTAGGGTGATTAAAGATAGATTGAAGTTAGAGAAAATAGTTACCGAAAATTATAAGTTAGAAATTTTTGTTCAGTTCTCATATTTAAAAATAAATACAGAGTTGTTAAATAAATAAACAGTACTTTTACAGTTTAGTTAAAATTTTATTGAGCGATTTGCACCATAAATACACATAGAGTGGGAAATTTGCGGGGATGGAAGATTAGACAGCCCAAACCCAAGGTCCAGCTTCTGAAGGGGCGAAAAGACGACGGTGCCCCTATTGCTCGTCTATTTCTTTTACGTAGAGAAGCGGAGGAGTTTTACAATGATGACATGCAAGTAATGATTACAAAATCTATATATACGTCGGACCGTTTATAATTGTCTAGGTTTCTATCTAAAATTAGCATAAAAAATTGACCACTCACTGCACATAGAAAATATAAAACTTTTCGCCTGTTTAATACGAGTAACAAAACGATATGCATGCTGAGTAAACTGTACCGACATGTGTATTTGTTTTGCTCTATATAACAAGTGTTGGTCCGTGGGTGAAACACAAACCATAACTATCACCTTCTTAGAAAAAAATCGTCTTTAATGGCTTTTTAAGGTTCTCTTCATTACTCCAGTTTGGGAAGTAATAATCAGGTCAATTATTAGTATTTATGTCGTATCTTCTGTTGTTTCCGCCGATAATGTTTGCATTTATGATGGATGCATGTCAGTCTTAACAAGTCTATATCTTAGAAACATTATTTATCTGAACATTCTTTTTGCATGCGGTCGTTTGCTTTGTCATTACACTTTATTTAAGAGAAAATATCTTTTCAGATGAGGAAGCTTGTAAGGCTTTGGCGTGGAGAGTGGCTCAAGGAAGGCGACGGCGCTTGGAATTTTAATGCTGATCCTACTGACTTTGGGTTCGGGGCGATGATAAGACACAATGAAACCTATGAATCTTTGCTGAACGTTGTGAGGATGAGATACGTGGTGGGGCAAGGGACTCCTGTCCTACTGTCTTACCAGTTTCCGGCATGGATTCTCGGGACACAAGGGAGGCAATCTCTGCCGATTAGCTTCACCACAACCGCTGACATACCAGTCATGCTCAGTGTAAGAGAGTGGTTCACCGAGCTCGTGCTCGTTGTGACAATCGGAGCTGAGAGCGTCGCTAGATTCCATTTCAACCGAAGAGACAACTTTGTTATTGGCCGAAAGCGGTTTGTTGTTGACGGTAGTCAAGACGAGTATGCGAGAAGAGAGTATCAAAGTAAGTGTACATACATTTATATTGTTTGCCTTTTGTTTTGCATGATTGTTTTTGTTCATTTTTCTAAGAGACATGTGGTGCGATTTTTTTTGCAGGGCTCGTGGTTGGGAGAAGGATGACATGCAACAGATCCATCTTGGAGAAAATTTTTAATGAGCAGGAGATGATGGTCCTGCATAGGGTTGATCTTGAGATGGACTTGGCCGACACACTCCAGGAACAAGATGACCGGCGCTACGAAGCTGTTGCTCGCGAGGTGATATTGGTGGAAGACGACGATGAAAACATGACTGATGCACAAACAGGTACAGGTTTGATTTGGTAGTTCGCAGTTATACTGGTTCTGTAAAAGCGTCGCTATATCCGGCTATTCTGTCTCGCTTATCAGCTACATTTCTTATTAACCGCTTAATATGTGTGTTGTTTACATTACACAGATGGGGGAAATGATCATGCACCTAATCCAGATCCGTCGCAATTGCCCCTGATCCAGCCACCTACAGCCCCGTCTGAGACGGAGGCATTAACAGAAGGTGAAGTCCATTTGCACTTTTTAGCGGCATGTTAGGTTTTACATATTATCCGGCTATGATTAAATCTGGAGTCTACGTTTTAACTTAACCAGTTAATATATAATGATTTGGTAGGGGAGTTGACACTTACACAACAAGCTCCGTCTCTCCCATAAGCGGCAACCATGAATCAAAATGAGGGCCAAATCGTCCGGCGATGGACAATGGAGACGCCGATGGATTTTTGGGAGGGTCTGATGGGTGATGACCTTGTTCTCCCTGATGGCGTGGAACCAGATCGGGCTGTAGTGGAGGCTGAAGGACGCGCAACCGAGACAATATGCTTTGTAGGTGATGGAGGGGTTGCAGCAGATCACGAAGAAAATGATGCTTTCTCTACTGGATCGTGTCCAGATTTGGAGATGGAGGTCCCTCCGCCTGTTTCTGTGTCGGATGAGACTCACGGAGGTGCTAACGCTGCACCCGAGCCTGGTAACGAGTTGCTCGTAGCGTTTGAGAAATTCTTAGGTAATGAGACAATATGTTATCTCCTTTTTGATTTAACAACTGCCCACGTGACAAAATGAATAATATCACCCCGGTTTTGGTATGCAGCATCAAGGGGCGAAGGTAGCCATGTGCCTCAACCCCCTCAATCGCCTGGTAGCGTCCAGGAGTGGAATGTCAGTTAGTGAAAAATGTCAGGACCAGACCACCGTGGTCGTTACAGCTAAGCTCGGACTCACCATTGACTGCGGTGGTATGGGAGCCCCCGGACCCCAAGATGTGACACCTAAGAACCCAAATTCCTCGTCTGATGAAAGTGAAGCTGATGGTGGGTTTAACTAAAGTTATTTAATCGCTATCGACTGCTAGTGCAATATGGGTTATTTGTAGTATTAATCGGCTAAGTGTGTTTCCTTTTAAGGAAGTGTTTTCCAACGGAATGGGTTTGTTACCATTTTACGTGTGATATATTAGCCGGCTAAAAACCCCAAATTTGTGTGATATCTTGCATATTTCCATTGTCTTATCCACTCACTCATGTGCATTTTGATCATATAGACTAGGATTTAGCCATGTTTAGGTTGCATTTTGCATACATGAGTCCTTATCAGGTATTGGAGTACCATATGGAGTTTTTGGAGACATTTGGGTGCATTTGGAACTCAAAAGAGGTGATAAAGGTGATCATTGGACGAGAAATGCATGGGAGCGACCTCACCGGAGCGACACCGTGAAGTCGATGTAACACCCTTTCAGAGCGACTTGACCGGAGCGACACAGCGAGGTCGCTCGCGTCTCCATCACCCGGAGCGACGTGACTGGAGCGACACAGCAAGGTCGCTCGCGTCTCCATCACCCGGAGCGACGTGACCGGAGCGACACAGCGAGGTCGCTCGCGAAGAGCGACCCACAGCGACGTCTCGCAGCGACCCCTCCAGAGCGCTCCCGAAGCCTGGAGCGACCTCCCGGAGCGACTACTGGAGGTCGCTGCGCGCCTTCTGTTTGCTCGAATTCATTTCTACTCAAGGGCCTTTTGGTCATTTCATTATGCACGTTTTTTACTTCTGAAAACCTATGTTTTAAGTTCCTTTAGCAGACACCAGACAGATTATCTTGGTGCTAAGAAAAACCTTTGGAAAGTTCATCTTTTAAATCATCTTTGTTCATCTAGTATTTGCAATTCTGTGTTTTCCAATTCGTTGTTGTATCGCTCTGTATGATTAATCTGAAATCCAAAATGGGTTTAAGAGGAATCATGAAGAGTAGTGAGTAATCACCAATTGAATTCATGGGTTAGGAAGATTAAGGGTGATTAGGTTAGAGCTAAGATGTTTTAGAGTAGATCATTCCAAAACCTTGCTAGTAGAGTAATCATAATGCATCTTCTGAGTTAGCTTCTCAAAAGTTGATCTTTAGGCATTTCCCACCCAAAAGGTGTTCGATGAAATGCCTGAAACAACTCTTCTAAGCTTTTAGCATATTCTGCCAAAGACATTTGTTGTTAGAAATGCTAAGATAGCCTTAGACCTGTTAGTAATGATTGCTTCCATATTATTCAACCGAAGACATTTGTTGTTTGAAATGTGTTAGTAAATAAACATTCATCTAGACATAAAGTTTGTTTAGAATCGTGTCTAAGCTTAAGGTTGATAGTTTGATTGTTCGTTTGCCATCCTTAGTTCGAAACTTGATCACCCAAGGTCTAATTCCTATACCCATGAGTTCTCATTTCCTTAGTTAAGAAAGTCAACTCATTTACCGTTTTTATTATTCTGAAACTGCATTAGTAATAATCATTAGTTTAGAAAACCTTTAAAATCATCGGTTGCACTTAGATTAAGTAAGTACTTGCATTCTCAGTGCTTGAAATCCTTTGGAATTGGTTCGATAATCATGTATATTACAACATTTGTCTTAGGAGCCTTGAAAACTCCTAACATCAAATTGGCGATGTTGCCAAATTCTAAGTAGATTTGAACATTGAGATTTAGTCATTTGCTTGAGACTAAGTCATTTTAATTTTCTTTAGTTATTGATTCTTCTTCTTCACCTCCCTTCAATTTACAGGTGTATGAACTTGAGGAGCAGGGGTCCATCAAACCTAGTTCCAAGAGCCGGAGACATCAGAGCTTTAGAGAGAGAGTGTGCTAGAAAGAGAAGAGAAGAAGAGCAACAGTCTCACTTGCAGAGATTGGATACTGATATGGGAGACATACATCAAAATGATGCCAACAACGTTCCACAAAACCAACAGCGAGCAGCTCGACCCATTGGCACTTATGACCGCCCCAACATTCATGGTCATAGATTGGGAATCCGAGCACCAGCTGTAGCAGCCAACAACTTTGAGATCAAATCAGGACTCCTCAACGTGATCGAGAACAACAAGTATCATGGCTTGGCTCTAGAGGACCCATTTGATCACTTGGACAGGTTCGACAGCTACTGTGGGTTGTCAAAAACCAATGGTGTGTCTGAGGATGCCTTAAAGCTGAAGTTATTCCCTTTCTCTTGGGGGATAAGGCACGACAGTGGGAGAAGTCTCTACCAAGTGACTCAATCACCACTTGGGATGACTGCAAGAAAGCTTTCTTGGAGAAGTTCTTCTCTACTTCAAGAACTGCTAAGCTGAGAAATGAGATCTCCAGTTTTCAACAGAAAGGCTTGGAAGGCTTCAGTGAAGCCTGGGAGAGATTCAAGGGCTACCAAGCTCAATGCCCACACCATGGCTTCTCTAAGGAGAGCTTGCTGAGCACATTCTACCGTGGTGCTCTTCCTAAGTACAGGGCCAGACTGGATACATCTAGCAATGAGTTCTTCTTGGGGAGAACTGAGGAAGATGCAGAAGAGCTGGTTGACAATATGGTAAAGAGTGATGCTGTCTACAGTGGAGACCACGACAGAGGCAGTCGAACAGATGACAAGCAGACGAGGAGGGAGTTAAAGGCTCTCCAGGATAAGATTGACATTCTCATTGCTGATAAGGCCACCCAAGAGCAGCTGCACTTTGTTGGTAACCCAAACAAAGAAGCCACACCTGTTGTCCAGGAAGTTGATGGTTTGGAAGGGCAAGAAGAGTTGTGCTTCATCAACAACAATGGTAGCTGGTACAAGAAAGAGCCAAACTTTCAGTACAACAACTACCAACAGAGATCTTACCCCAACAACCAACAGAGTGGTTATCAGCCTCGGAACAACCAGCAAGGCAGCTATCAGCCTCAACAAAACCCTCCTCCCGGTTTCAACAACAAAGGACAACAACCTGCCCAACAACAACCTACTACTTCTACCTCTACTCCTCCAGTCAGCAGCACTGATGCCCTACTAAAACAAATCTTGGAGTCTCAGACAAGAAGTGAGAAGCATGTTGGCTATGAGTTGAAAAACCTTCACGCAAAGATTGATGGAAGCTACAATGAGCTCAACAACAAGTTCAGAACCTTGGAGAACCAGTTTGCTGCCATGAACACTCAACAAAATCGCCAACAAGGTTCTTTACCTGGAAAATCTGAGCAAAACCCCAAGGAGACCATGAAAGCTATCACCCTCAGGAGTGGTAAGGAGTTACCTCAGAAAGCTCTCACCAAGGATGCTGAGAAACAAGGTGAGGGGGTTGCCATCAACATAGATGATGAAGTGGTGATTGTTGATGAGAAAATCAATGATGAAATCTTGGAGAAGATTGTGGAAGCGAAAGGTAAAGGAAAGGTTGGGGAAGAGAAGAAAACAGTGAAAGATGGTGAAGTTGTTGCTCCAGCAAGTGAAAATTCTTTTGTTCCTCCTCCTTATGAACCCAAACTACCATTCCCTGGTAGATTCAAGAGGCAGCTGCTAGAGAAGTACAAAGCTCTATTTGAGAAGCAAATGAGTGAAGTTCAAGTCACAATGCCCATCATTGACGCTTTCATGCTAATTCCTCAATATAGTAAGTTCCTGAAAGATGTTGTAGCTGCAAAGAAGAAGGAGATGGAGGGCATGGTGATTCTCACTCATGAGTGCAGTGCCATCATCCAGAGGCTTGTTGTTCCAAAGAAGCTAGAAGATCCAGGATGCTTCACATTACCTTGTGCTCTTGGACCTATGGTATTTGATAGATGTCTCTGCGATTTGGGAGCTAGTGTCAGCTTGATGCCTTTATCTGTTGCTAAGAAGCTTGGTTTTACTCAGTACAAGAAGTGTAGACTGTCTCTGGTATTGGCTGATCGTTCAGTGAAGTACCCGGTGGGTATCTTGGAGGACCTCCCCGTTATGGTTGGAAAATATGAGATCCCTACAGACTTTGTGGTGCTTGAGATGGGTGAGGAAGCTGCAGATCCTTTAATCCTTGGAAGGCCTTTCTTAGCTACAGCAGGAGCAATTGTTAATGTGAAAGAGGGCAAGATTGATCTCCACTTGGGTAAAGGGCATGTTCTTCACTTTGACATCAAGGAGGTAATGAAGAAACCAACAGTTCAAGGGCAAGTTTTCTACATTGAAGAGATGGATGCCCTTGCTGATGAGCTCCTTGAAGAATTGTCAATAGAAGACCCTCTACAGCATGCTTTGACGATAGAGAGGCCAGCTGAAGTGATTCAGAACCTGGAGAGTGCTGCCTATGGGATGATGTTGGATTCACACAGAGGATTTGGTAGTAAGGATCAGTATGAGGAGCTGCCTCAAATTGTCCATCAGGAAGCCTCGGTCATTCAACAAGGGGACACCCAGCAAAACGACTGGAGCGAGCTTAAGGCGCCTAAGGTGGAGCTTAAACCTCTCCCCAATGGTGTAAGGTATGCATTTCTTGGTCCTAATGGAACTTATCCAGTCATTGTGAGTAGTGAACTTACTGAAACTGAGCTATCTGAACTTTTGAAAACACTTAAAAGATTTAGAAAAGCAATAGGTTACTCACTTGATGACATCAAGGGAATATCACCCTCTTTGTGTATGCATAGGATACATCTTGAGGATGAATCAATGACTTCTATCGAGCATCAAAGAAGGTTAAATCCTAACCTGAAGGATGTTGTAAAGAAAGAGATTCTTAAACTCTTAGATGCTGGTGTTATCTACCCTATCTCAGATTCTAAATGGGTATCTCCTGTGCATGTTGTGCCAAAAAAGGTGGTATAACTGTGATTAAAAATGACAAGGATGAATTGATACCAACAAGAACAGTCACTGGGCATAGGATGTGTATTGATTACCGCAAACTGAACTCTGCATCTAGAAAGGATCATTTTCCACTTCCATTTATTGATCAGATGCTTGAGAGACTTGCAAATCATCCATTCTATTGTTTTCTTGATGGATATTCAGGATTCTTCCAGATCCCCATACATCCCAATGATCAGGAGAAAACAACATTCACATGTCCTTATGGTACCTTCGCATATCGAAGAATGCCATTTGGTCTATGTAATGCTCCAGCCACCTTTCAAAGGTGCATGATGTCGATCTTTTCTGATCTGATTGAGGATGTTGTGGAGGTGTTCATGGATGATTTCTCTGTCTATGGATCTTCGTTTTCTGCTTGTTTGTCAAATTTGTGCAGGGTCCTACAGAGATGTGAAGACACCAACCTTGTGCTGAACTGGGAGAAGTGTCACTTCATGGTCAAAGAAGGGATTGTGCTGGGGCACAAGATTTCAGAGAAGGGGATTGAGGTGGATAAGGCCAAAATCGATGTTATGGTTGGTTTGCCCCCACCAAAGACAGTGAAAGACATCCGAAGTTTTCTTGGTCATGCTGGGTTTTACAGGAGATTCATAAAGGACTTCTCCATGATCACTAGACCATTGACCAGGCTGCTGTGCAAAGAAGCCACCTTCAGCTTTGATGTGGAGTGTCTAGAAGCCTTCAAGAAGCTGAAAGGTGAACTCATCAGTGCTCCAATTGTCCAGCCACCTAATTGGGATCTCCCCTTTGAGATCATGTGTGATGCTAGTGATTATGCTGTGGGAGCTGTTTTGGGGCAGAAGAAAGATGGCAAGACCCATGTGATCTACTACGCGAGCCAAACCCTGAATGATGCTCAGATGAGATATGCCACAACAGAGAAGGAGATGCTAGCCATTGTCTTTGCCTTTGAGAAGTTCAGAAGCTACTTGGTGGGATCTAAAGTCATTGTCTACACAGATCATGCTGCGTTGAGACACCTTTTGGCGAAGAAGGATGCAAAGCCCAGGCTCTTGAGATGGATTCTTTTGCTGCAAGAGTTTGATTTAGAGATCAAGGACAAGCCAGGAGTTGAGAATGGTGTAGCTGATCACTTGTCCAGGCTGAGAGTGGAGTGTGGCATTCCCATTGACGAAGGACTCCCTGAGGAACAGATCATGGCTATTGGAGCAGTGATAGCAGTTTGTGAGACTGGAAGGAAGCTTGAAGAAGTCAAGGCAACAGAAGAGAAAGAACCTTGGTATGCTGATTTGGTGAATTACCTAGCCACAGGAAAAGAGCCTTTGAATCTTGTGGGTTATGCCAAGAAGAAGTTCTACAAGGATGTGAAGAGATACTACTGGGATGAGCCCTACCTCTACATTCTCTGCAAAGATCAACTTTATAGGAGAGTGGTTGCTAATGAGGAGATTGATGGGATCCTTACACAGTGTCATGGATCATCTTATGGAGGCCACTTTGCTACCTTCAAGACTGTTGCTAAGGTGTTACAAGCTGGATTCTGGTGGCCACACATGTTCAAGGACACACAAGACTTTGTTTCAAGGTGTGATTCATGCCAAAGGAGGGGAAACATCACCAAGAGGAATGAGATGCCTCAGAATCCAATCCTTGAAGTTGAAGTGTTTGATGTGTGGGGTATTGACTTCATGGGGCCATTTCCATCATCACATGGCAACAAGTACATCCTGGTAGCTGTTGATTATGTCTCAAAATGGGTGGAAGCTATTGCAAGTCCCACCAATGATGCAAGAGTGGTAATCAAGATGTTCAAGAGCACCATCTTTCCAAGGTTCGGAGTTCCAAGAGTTGTAATCAGTGATGGAGGGTCTCATTTCATCAACAAACTGCTTGAGGGACTTCTCAGGAAGAACGGTGTTAAGCACAAGGTTGCAACTCCTTACCATCCTCAAACAAGTGGTCAAGTTGAGATTTCTAACAGAGAGATCAAGTCCATTCTGGAGAAGATTGTGGGGATTACAAGGAAGGATTGGTCAGTTAAGCTTGATGATGCGCTTTGGGCTTACAGGACAGCTTACAACACACCTCTGGGGACCACACCTTTCAACCTATTGTACGGGAAAGCTTGCCATCTACCAGTGGAGCTTGAGTACAAGGCACTTTGGGCAGTAAAGTTTCTGAACTTTGACATCAAGAGTGCCAAGGAGAAAAAGCTTTTTCAGCTACATGAGCTTGATGAGATAAGAATGGATGCCTTCGAAAACTCAAGGATCTACAAGGAGAAGACTAAATCTTTCCATGACAAGAATATCTTAAAGAGAGAGTTTAAAGAAGGAGATCAAGTTCTTCTCTACAACTCAAGACTGAGGTTGTTTCCAGGAAAGCTTAAGTCAAGGTGGTCCGGCCCTTTCAAGGTCAAAGAGGTTAAGCCATATGGAGCAATAGTTTTGTGGAGTACTGATGGACGAGACTTCACAGTCAATGGGCAAAGGGTTAAGCTCTACATGGCTGATGCACCTGAGGAAGATGGAGTTTCAACTCCACTGTCTGATCCTACCCCAGCCTAGTCCAAAAGGAGGCAAAGTCAAGCTAGAGACTTAAAACAAGCTCACTTGGGAGGAAGTCCCATGCGTATCCTTGTACATATTGCATTGGTATTTTCATTTTCATCATATTTCATTAAAAAAAAAAAGGGGAAAGTGTTGAAGTATTGTTCAGGTGGTTCATCGATCCAGTCAAGGCAAGGACTTGAGCGTGGGAGTGAGGTTCCGCAGCGACGCCACGAGGTCGCTCCAGATGGGAGCGACGTCTCGCAGCGACCACGTGAGGTCGCTCGCGTTTCTGTCACTGGGAGTGATGTGATCAGAGCGACTCGGCTAAGTCGTTCGCATATTCGGTGTCCGGAGCTCGAGAGTCGCTTTGGGAGCGACGTCCCGCAGCGACCACGTGAGGTCGCTCGCGTTTCTGTCGCTGGGAGCGATGTAACGCAGCGACCACGTAAGGTCGCTCGCGTTTACTGCGACACGGAGCGACCCATCAGAGCAACAACGTGTGGTCGCTCGCGTTTACTGCGACACAGAGCGACCCATCAGAGGGACCACTCCAGGTCGCTCCCGAGCCGGTCGAGGTAAGTCCCTCTTCAATTTTGTCCGATTTAATTTGATTTAACCAGCCCTAAACCTAACCGGACGACCCTAGAACTACCCATATCCACGACCTTCATCTCTTTCACTCTCCCTTCCTCTCACAAACACTCATACTCTCTCAAACAAACCCACACCAAAAATCTCCTAACTTTCTCAATTCTCACCCAAATCTCCTAGTTCTTGTTTCTAAATCTAAGCTTTCGCCCCAACAGTCTATTCCTCACCACCCATTCCCCATTTCCTTCCATCCAAAGCAAGGTATTGTGTTTTTAAATTCAAATTCGTAGGTCCATGAACCCTAGAATTTGAAAATCGAAATTTGGTCATTTTCTTGCTTGATTGTGGTGAAATAGACTAGGGAAAGCTTATAATTCAATTTGGGTTGTTGAATTGAAGGTGGAACTGAGGTTAATTTGAACTTTGGCAAAATTAGGGTTCATGGATTTGGGGCTTTTCGAAATTGATCCTATTGAGTGTGTTAGTGGGTGAGTTAGTATGTTAAGGTGTTGAAAGGTTTGATTAGAGAACCCTCTCATTCTAGAATTACTTTGATTATTGAATTTTACTTGTCTTGTAATTTTCACATGATGAAAAGATTAAGAATTGTGATTGTTTACGTTCCTTCTTGAAGTTTACATTTGCAAACTCAATTGACTTATCCCTTTCCAAGTTTTGTATTTCTCAGGTACAATGGTTAAGAAAACAAAGGGAAAGTCGGATGCTGAGAGGCAGGAACCTGAAAGTCAAGAGTCTTCGTTGAGAGGAAAGGCTTTAGCCTCAGAACGAGCTGGTTCTGGGACACAAAAGACTTCTCGACAGAAAACTGTGGCTGCAAAGAAGGCAAAGGAGCAAGAGAAGAGGGCAGGGAAGAGTATAGCAGTTGCCACAGATGAGGAGAGTGGCGATGAAAGTGCAGATGAGTAGGCTCCTACAAAGAGGGCCAAGATGTCCAAAGGGAAAGAGGTTGCTGAGGATAGAGACAGGACGAAAACTCCATCTGAGGAAGAGCTGTATCACCATTTGTTGAATGGGGTAACTTGGACTCCGACCAGATTCGCTGACCTTGATTTGCTGAAGGAGGTGGGTCTCGATTTTGATATTGAGGCAATGCTGGGGCACCTGAAGATGCCCAAACTCCTCACCATGGCCTACCCCACCTACCGGGATGTCTCCTGTCAGTTCTTGTCTTCCCTTGAGGTCACTTACCATGACGATCCGCACGTGAGGCAAGGATGGGGCAAAATAAAGTTCAAGGTCAATGGGAGAGAGTACAACATGAACTTCAAGACATTGGGAGAGTCATGGGTTTCCAAGACTTGGCAGACTACTCCCTTCCCAAGTTCGAAAACCTCCCCACTCAGCTTTGGAAGTTAATCACTGGAAACAAACACTCTACCGGGGCTGACAAGAACTCACATATCCGGCACCCATCTGTACGCTACCTCCATAGGATGCTCGTCCATGCATTCTACCCACGGAAGCAAGCTGGTAATGTCACCGAGGAAGACATGCGACTGCTCTGCCCGGCTATCCGCCCCTATGCCCCACCTCAAACGTTGCCCCTTCCAAGCAACGACATCTATGCTTCCTTCGGGATGGTCAGTTTCTTCGTGAATCGTCTCGAGCACTACAGAGACTAGGCATGGTACACAACTGATTCGCAACCAAAGGTTGGGATAGGCGGGATGATCACGCCACTGCTCCAATTTCTGAATGTTCCTTTGGGAAAGGACGCAGCAGGGCCTAAGTTCATCGATGGCACTTACTTGAGGATCGCCACCTATTTCAGTGGGATGTATGGGAAGGACTACGTCTACCACTACTACTTGCAGGGCAAGCCGGTCGAAGTGGTTCTTCCAAACCAGAGACTGGCGAGCTTAGAGAGACCTGGAGCTATCAGCTTCAACTTATCCCAAGAAGACTTTCTTGGAGAACACGGGTCTCTCGGTCCCATTGTTGCAACAAGGAAAAGGAGTGTTCCGACGAGACACGACTTCACAGAACCTCCTAGGGAAGAATCTGTACCCATCTATGGACCTCCACGCTACTACTTCAAGCCACATGATGGAGTCCTTCCCCCTGGTGCGCTTCGTGATGCTCATGACCACATTAGCCGACTTCAGCGATGGAACAAGGCACAAGACATAACAATCGAAAAGCTGAAGGACAAGTGCAAGGCGCTGAGAAAGACGGTGAAGAAGCAAGCAAAGACTTCAGCCAAGTTCATGAAGAAGGTGGCCGATGTCTTGACCAGAGGAGGAATAGCTGGATGTAGCTCAGCGGACTTCACCTTCGCAAACACATCAGTCCCCCAGCGCCCACCTCAGCCCACTGATCTTGGTTTCCCACTCACTGATAGACAGCTCCAGCGACAATGGAGGAACCCACCCACTCAGCCTTCCGCCTCTGGAAACAAGTCTCCATCCCTAGCCTCTTCAGAAAGTGAAGCTGAGATTGAAGAAGTTCAGAGCCAGCAATGGTATGGAGACTACAGCTCAGGACATGGAGGTTACTATACCACGTTCCCACCTGACGACGATGACACTGGGGCATCTGCCCCCACAAACTATCCTTGAAGGTACTTCTCTACTTTCCCTTGTATATACCATTTCGTTTTTGCATATTAGTTTTCTCTTTTTGGGTATCTCTCTCTCCTTGACAACACAGAGACTGTGTCATTTAAGTTTGGGGGAGGTACCAAGTATTTGATCATGTTTGCTTTGATGTTGTTTCATTGAGTCATGCATTGCATATCTATTTGCATAAAAAAAATCATTTAGTTTGCATCATTTGCATTTCTAGGAGAGTCTAGAGCATATAGGTTGCATTCACTTGCATTGGGAGCAATGATTTTAAATGCCTTGTAAAGAACACTACTTTGCACCTGAGTAGCTTATGCACTTCTCAAAAGGACTTGTATGCTTCGAGCCTTGAAAACTCTTCCTGAAACTTGTTGATTGCTGAAACTCAGTCTTTGAAGCCAACTACAACCTTATTTGAACTAAACGATCTTAATGCATCTTGCTCATGGTCCCTTGTGTACTGAATCATGGATATACACACTTGAGTTGTCATATCCTTTATGCCAATCTTTTTGACAACCTCTAGTGGTAGACCTCTCCCCAAAATCCATTCCTCTGTTTAAGCCTTCATTGATTGATGAGTGAGGCCTTTTTCGGAAAGTCTTACATGCACATAATGTTGAGAGTATCGGGAATGACAATGCTTGATCTTCATTCTTGCTAGATTAGGCACATTATTGTCTAGCCATAGGATGGGGGTGAGTGTTGTAAAGTTTGATTTGGGAGTATGAGAAAAGAGTTAACTCTTGTGTTTAATTGACTAGTCTTTATGGGATAAGTAGAGAAACTTCTAGCTCAATTTGTGAAAAGTCTTGGCCCCCCCAAAAAAAAAAGAATATATATAAAAAAAAAAGGAAGAAAAGGGGGCTAGCTTTAGAGCTAAGATTTGTTTAGAAGTTGAGAAAATCCTTTATAGATTTCAAAGAAAAAGAGTTTTATGTGCAAAGTGTTCTTGGGATCTTTTGGTGAGAGATGGGAGTTGAGTTTGACATTATGAAGTGATTGTATAACTTCTATGTTTGGGAAAATGGTAGAACAATGGAGATTGAGCATTGTATGCATGAGTTGCTCCCTTTCTTAGATATATTATGTGCAATGTCAAGGCTACTCGTTTTGAGAGTAGACCACTTTAAAAGATCATGGATTTTGAACCTCTTGACCCACTTGAATAAAAGCCTTCCCTTACTCCACCAAATGATTTGGATCAATTGACCATTTGCAAGAATTCACCTGATGTTTTATGCTTAATGAATGTGAGAGTTGGTTGATTTGAATGTGTGGATGCTTGATGATGAGTATAAGGGCAAAAAGAGTTTAGATAGGCCTAGAGAAGCTAGAGTGTAATAAGAGAGTGTGCTCATGTTAGATTATATGTTGAATCGAGTGCTAGTTGTGTTTCTTTTGGCTATGAGCTCCGACCTTCAAACCTCTCTCCCTATGAGTTCTAGAAAGTTCACTTGTGGACAAGTAAAAGAACAAGTTTGAGGGAGTTGATATCTTGCATATTTCCATTGTCTTATCCACTCACCCATGTGCATTTTGATCATATAGACTAGGATTTAGCCATGTTTAGGTTGCATTTTGCATACATGAGTCCTTATCAGGTATTGGAGTACCATATGGAGTTCTTGGAGACATTTGGGTGCATTTGGAGCTCAAAAGAGGTGATAAAGGTGATCATCGGACGAGAAATGCATGGGAGCGACCTCACCGGAGCGACACCGTGAAGTCGCTGTAACACCCTTTCAGAGCGACTTGACCGGAGCGACACTGCGAGGTCGCTCGCGTCTCCATCACCAACAGCGACATGACCGGAGCGACACAGCGAGGTCGCTCGCGTCTCCATCACCAGGAGCGACGTGACCGGAGCGACACAGCGAGGTCGCTCGCGAAGAGCGACCCAGAGCGACGTTTCGCAGCGACCCCTCCAGGTCACTCCCGAAGCCTGGAGCGACCTCCCGGAGCAACTACTGGAGGTCGCTGTGCGCCTTCTGTTTGCTCGAATTCATTCCTACTCAAGGGCCTTTTGGTCATTTTATTATGCACATTTTTTACTTCTGAAAACCTATGTTTTAAGTACCTTTAGCAGACACCAGACAGATTATCTTGGTGCTAAGAAAAACCTTTGGAAAGTTCATCTTTTGAATCATCTTTGTTCATCTAGTATTTGCAATTTTGTGTTTTCCAATTCGTTGTTGTATCCCTCTGTATGATTAATCTGAAATACAAAATGAGTTTAAGAGGAATCATGAAGAGTAGTGAGTAATCACCAATTGAATTCATGGGTTAGGAAGATTAAGGATGATTAGGTTAGAGCTAGGATGTTTTAGAGTAGATCATTCCAAAACCTTGCTAGTAGAGTAATCATAATGCATCTTCTGAGTTAGCTTCTCAAAAGTTGATCTTTAGGCATTTCCCACCCAAAAGGTGTTCGATGAAATGCCTGAAACAACTCTTCTAAGCTTTTAGCATATTCTGCCAAAGACATTTGTTGTTAGAAATGCTAAGATAGCCTTAGACCTGTTAGTAATGATTGCTTCCATATTATTCAACCGAAGACATTTGTTGTTTGAAATGTGTTAGTAAATGAACATTCATCTAGACATAGAGTTTGTTTAGAATCGTGTCTACGCTTAAGGTTGATAGTTTGATTGTTCGTTTGCCATCCTTAGTTCGAAACTTGATCACCCAAGGTCTAATTCCTATACCCATGAGTTCTCATTTCCTTAGTGTGGGAACCGAAATTCGCACTGTCGATTTCCGTTTAAATAAGGAAAGTTAGGAAAACCCTAACTTCCCAGAGGTCCCGGATATCTGTTAAACTACACGCCAAGCAATCAGAATACGCAACTAAAGACGAAAAGAAATAATAAATTGTAAAAGAGAGCAAAAGGAGTTTTATTCCGAATCCGCGTATGAGCGTTACAACAAGGTAGAAGCCTTGGCTATGAGAGCTGTCGGCGAGATTCCTAGTTCTAACAACCTAAGACTGCAAAACCTATTTGAGTCGCAGCTCGAAATAACAAAAATGGAAAGTTGCCTAATTGCTCTAAGTGCTACGTTTTGCTCTGAGAAAGTCCCCTCATGCCTCTCGCCTAGAACTCCTTATATACTGGCTCCAAAGTCGATTCACGCTTTTCCCCTTCTGCCCTTAAGCCGTCATAGCATAAAAATGGAGATATTCAATTTTTCTCCGATCTTCGTAATTATCTTCAAATTTTCGTATTTATCCGCGGAAACTTGACATTTATCTTTCCTTGTGAACCAAGCGTAAACCATCCCGCGGCTTACGGGTTGTCGGTTAAGAAATCGTAAGTTGGGCTCCGAGTCACGTCTTAGGTCCCTTTGGGCCGTTTTCCGACTCGGAGCGTTTATTACGACTTCTTTCGATAAAGAACGAACTTTTCGCGGTTTTCACGATAAAGTTTGATCGATAACTTAGAATGGCACAGGATCGCGAAATGGGTTCGCTACGGTCTCCGGGAGACAGCATCTAAGGGTAGACGAGAACGCATGGACTAATGTTGTATCGACGTCCCGGAAGAGCTCGGTCGCTACGTAGCGACCGAGCTCCTGCTCGAGTGTGGGAACCGAAATTCGCACTGTCGATTTCCGTTTAAATAAGGAAATTAGGAAGAACCCTAATTTCCCAGAGATCCCGGATATCTGCTAATACCACACGCCAAGCAATCAGAACACAATAATGACAACGATAAAGTATAAGAAATCGAAAAAGAGAGCAAGATAGTTCTTATTCCGAATCTGCGTTTGAGTGTTTACAACAAGGTAGGTTCCTGGGCTACGAGAGCCGTCGGTGAGATTCCTAGTTCTAAAACCCTAAGACGGCAAAAACCTAATTGAGTCGCAGCTCGAATAACAAAAACGGAAATATGCCTAAATTGCTCTAAGTGCTAAGTTTGCTCTGAGTAAAGTCCCTCCTCCATGCCTCTCGCCTAGAACTCCTTATATACTGGCTCCAAGGTCGGTTCACGCTTTTCCCCTTCTGCCCTTAAGCCGTCATAGCATAAAAATGGAGATATTCCATTTTTCTCCGATCTTCGTAATTATCTTCAAATTTTCGTATTAATCCGCGAAAACTTGACATCTATCTTTCCTTGCAAACCAAGCGTAAACCGTCCCGCGGCTTATGGGTCGTTGGTTAAGAAATCGTAAGTTGGGCTCCGAGTCATGTCTAAGGTCCCTTTGGGCCGTTTTCCGACTCGAAGCGTTTATTACGGCTTCTTTCGATAAAGAACGAACTTTCCGCGGTTTTCACGATAAAGTTTGACCGATAATCTTAGAATGGCGCGGGATCGCGAAATGGGTTCGCTACGGTCTTCGGGAGACAGCATCGAAGGGTAGACGAGAACGCATGGACTAATGTTGTATCGACGTTCCGGAAGAACTCGGTCGCTACGTAGCGACCGAGCGCAACGTGTGTTCTGTTGCTGCGTAGCGATCCTTTTCGAGCTCTTGTTTGATGACTCGAGTTTCTTCCGCAAAGCTTTTCGTAAAGATAAATCTTTTTCGAAGATTTATGTTTCGTAAAAACGTTCATGCCGATTTTTACGGCCTTTCAGACATTGATTCCGTCGTGACTGATTTTGACCCCAACAGTTAGCCCCCCAGCTCCTTAAAACCGTGAGCTCATAGCGTGAGGTTCTAGCGAGTGGATTGGTAAGTTTGGCAAGTTAGGTGAGTTAGACGGAATTAATGGTCGAAATAGTCAGTGGTAAGTGGTCTTCTCGCTCTTCTAAAAGTAGAAAACGATAAGATTGGGGCTGCGCCTTATGACGGCTGCCTACGTACCCTTGTTGAAGGGATCAAGCCTTTCGTAGTTCGTCTTGGAATTAAGGTTCTTATGACTTGTTTTCCAGCGAGACCTTTACGGTCTAGTTTTTATGTAGCGGTTATCGGGCGTGTTGCTGCCGATGGCATTTTATATGGGTGTAGAAGGAAGAAAATTAACCAGCCGTAAGGAAGAAGCAGCCATTGGCATCGCGAGACGTCGCGAGAGATGCCATAAGCGTTACTTCTTCCGAACGACGAAAACGGGCGCTCCGTCAGAAAAATGACGAACATTTTAACACATATCTTGCGCAAAAACTCTAAACAACGGCATTTGTTGCCAGGTTCGGTACTGATCACATCGAACTCTCAAACGTCCTAAACAGACATAGCCATCTCACGAAGATGACTCTCGTACATCCGACACAAGGATAATAGCGCTATAAAAGAAACCCGGAATTTTGGTCCAGCACTTCCGGTTGGTTTAAAAATTGTCTCCGGAGAGTTGCTCGATTCGTATCTAACAAGTCATATAAGCCGAGAACCTATCGCGGACTTTAAATCGGTATGAGTCAGGTTAAAATCGCGACAGATAAATCGATAGCCGGCTAGTCACCGCATAAAATCTTAAACCGAAAGTAAACCTAGGTCTTGCCCTAAACCCAGCGCACTGGTCTCTAACATCTCAAGGCATGATATCCAAAAGATACGAGATCCCAAAACCATGCCTCTATGTTTGTATTCGACATCTTCAGATATCCCGCGAAGTCGATACCTCGCGGAAAAACTCTCGAAACAGATCTCGAATGAAACATTTCACATGGAAAAAGGATATGAGACGACAACTCATCCCCCTTCTTCCGCACCTTATGTAAGCTTGTGAAAAATGCAACTCGACCATCTTATCATAAAAAAGCCGCAGAGCGGCAAGGATTCAAAGCCACATACGGCCTGTCCCGAAACACAGAATAAGGCCATTTAAGGCCGAAACATCAAACATATAAAAAAAAATCTCTTGCAAGAGATCTAACCAAAGTGATCCTCCGAGCTCACGCTCCCTCTTCACCCGTCGCTTCATCTGAGCCTGGAGCCGCGTCACCTCCGCGCACCGGATCCTTCCCTTCCGGACCTTCTGAACACGTCGGAAGGAAGCACGCGGATTTCAGGTCAGCTAGGATGAGATTGAAATCTCCATCCACGATTTCCAAATCTCCCTTGCCGCCGGACAATCGGGCCTCTTCGGCCTCTAAGGTTGGAGCAGTCTCACTTCGGAATGACTGCACCACGGCCATCCCGCCCTCGATCGTCGCCAAGGCTAAAACCCTCTTTCGAATGCATTCGAGAGAGCCCAGAAAGGCGGAGATCTTCGCCAAGCGAGCTTGGAACTCCGAATGGAGAGCGTCCTTGGCCTCTCGAATCCCGCGACTCACTAGTCCTGCATCGTCCTCGATCTGACGCTGAAGACGACGCACTTCCGAAGATTTGGCCTTCCTGGCCTTCTTCTCCTTAAGCAATGAACTCGCCGTCTTCCCGAGGTCCCTCTCGAGCTCCCCTATCGCGACCTCAAGTTTCGACACTTTCACGGAGTGAGAATCCTTGACAGCCGTCAGCATGGCCTCGGTTTCAGACCATCTGCCCTGAAGTTCCAGCAACTCCCCGGCAAGACGACTGGTCTCAGAACCACACTCGCTGATCATCCCGTCGATCAACGACATGAACTGTGAAACGAGAAAAAAATTAGGGACTCTTTGTCTTTTAGAAAAACATATATAACAATCAAGAAATTAAACAAGCGACAAACCTTGCCGCAAAGCCCCGACGCTATGCTCGAGCCTCCATGCTGCGAAGATTCCCCGTCACCGCCCTTGGTAAACTTCCTCTTCCGGCCCTTAGGCTGAGTAACCGGAACAACACTAGGAGCGTGCAGCGCCAGTGCAGATGAGGACGGTAACTCGGCGCCGGCTCGAACCAGTTCTTTCTCAGCTTGGCGACGAACTAATTTTTCTCGGAAGGAGAGATGATCGGCAACGCAAGATGGCGCTTCGACCAGAGAAGCCAGAATCGGCGCCGGAGATGTAGCCTCGCCCATCTCCACATCAGAACTTCGCTTATCACCATGGGAAGAAGACATGTTAGGAACAAGAGGTTTGAAGCTAGAGAGGTTTCGAAGATATGAAGAAGGGAAGGTGTGAAGCAAATGAGTGACAAGAGCTCACTACTTATAGAAGTATGGGCTCGAAATTTAAGTATTTTTTAATAAATACTTTCTCGAGAATCCTCCTCCGTGGAATTTGAAGTAAACTTCGTTCAAATACGCCTAACTTCGTCGAAGTCGACAAACCGCCCGCAAGAGTCTCGACTCTAACGAGCTGGGGGGCTAACTGTTGGGGTCGAAAACGGTTACAACGAAGTTAACGTCCAAATCCCCGAAGAAGAAAAACATAGAAACCTTCTTCGACAAATACCTTTTCGTAATAGACTCCTCTTTACGAAAAGCTTTGCGGAAGAAACACGAGTCATCGAACAAAAGCTCGAAAAGGATGGCTACGCAGCAACAGAACACACGTTTCGCTCGGTCGCTGAGCCAAAGCTCGGTCGCTACGTAGCGACTGGGCTCGAGCAGGAGCTCTGTTGCTACGTAGCGACCGAGCTCGAGCAGGAGATCGGTCGCTACGTAGCGACAGGGCGTTCGCTCGGTCACTACGTAGCGACTTAGCCCGGGCCAAGGCTCGCTCGCTACGTAGCGACCGGGCTCGAGCAGAAGCTCGGTCGCTACGTAGCGACTGAGCTCTTCCGGAACGTCGACACAACATTAGTCCATGCGTTCTCGTCTACCCTCCGATGCTGTCTCCCGAAGACCGTAGCGACCCCATTTCGCGATCCCGCGCCATTCGAAGTTATCGATCAAACTTTATCGTGAAAACCGCAGAAAGTTCGTTCTTTATCAAAAGAAGCCGTAATAAACGCTTCGAGTCGGAAAACGGCCCAAAGTGACCTAGGACATGACTCGGAGCCCAACTTACGATTTTTTAACCAACGACCCGTAAGCCGCATTTCGGTTTACGCTTGGTTCACAAGGAAAGATAAATGTCAAGTTTCCGCGGATAAATACAAAAATTTGACGATAATTACGAAGATCGGAGAAAAAAGGAATATCTCCATTTTTATGCTATGACGGCTTAAGGGTAGAAGGGGAAAAGCGTGAACCGACCTTGGAGCCAGTATATAAGGAGTTCTAGGCGAGAGGCATAAAGGAGGACTTTTACTCAGAGCAAACTTAGCACTTAGAGCGATTTAGGCATATTTCCGTTTTTGTTATTCGAGCTGCGACTCAATTAGGTTTTTGCTGTCTTAGGGTTTTAGAACTAGTAATCTCGCCGATAGCTCTCGTAGCCCAGGCACCTACCTTGTTGTAAACGCTCAAACGCAGATTCGGAATAAGAACTATCTTGCTCTCTTTTTCGATTTCTTATACTTTATCGTTGTCATTATTGTGTTCTGATTGCTTGGCGTGTGGTATTAGCAGATATCCGGGACCTCTGGGAAATTAGGGTTTTTCCTAGTTTCCTTATTTAAACGGAAATCGACAGTGCGAATTTTGGTTCCCACAATTAGGCTGTCTCGTTTGTGGCTGACCATTGGAGTCGGCTACGGGTGCGTCAGCCATTGGGTTGTCTTCCACTGAGCGCGAATGAGACTGAGAGGATAAAGATGCAATGGAGTCTAGTATCGTCTTAAAGTCGTTCTGAAGAACAAGCAGTTGGGCTGAGTTTTCGGAAATGTGTTTTTTTCACGACCTCTTGCAACTGATCAAATGATTCCCGTAGGTCATCGACCTTGCCTTCGACCATATCAATTTGGATTTCGATCTTAGCTTGTACAAGTGAGGCAATGAGCTCTGCATCAACGGGCGCTTGTGTTGGTGTTGGTATCGTTTGGCAGGGGGTTTTCCTCTTCCTTTTCTTTTTCGCTAGTGCTTCAGCCTCAGCCTCCTCTCTCATGCGCTCTACGCCAGCAGAGGTAGCTCCCCCTATGAACATCTTCTTTGTAAAGTGGGCACCGTCTCTGATGAGGCTCACCATTTTTTCTACGCTGTCATTGTCTTCATCATCGGAAAAAAACAAGCAGTCTTTGTTGATCTCGAAGTCAGTGTCTGGCTGGATAATCGAAGCACACGAACCTACAAAAAAATAAATCATCAAATGAGAGTCTTGAGGTGTGAGGTTATAAATAGACTTCACTATTGGGGGAGGCTAATTGCTTGGGGGTATGACCCCTATACAAACTAGACACATTTGTGGCCGGCTAGTTTTTTGGATATGTGACCATGAACTTTGTTATCCGGTTACACGAAATATCATTGCAGCTAGCAAAGAAAAGACAAGAAAATGTTGATGAGTTGGAGCCGCTTACATTGTCTGCAGTATCCAGAGTCCTGGCATGAGCTGGTTTTATACCATTCTTGGACGGGGGGAATGCGAAGTCACCATCATCGTTGCCCGCAGCATCCGTTGGTGAATCTTGACGAACTAACTCTGTTAAAGCTGGAACTAATTTTGTCATGACCATCTGAAGGGACTGCACGTAGCCTTGCAGGGCAATTGTGCTTTGAGTCAGAGCTACCTCGTCTTTCTCTTTTATGCTACTCATGAGCATTTCAAAGGATACCCGACCCCACGGGTACGCGAAGAACTCATCAAGATCTCTGATTTTTTCGGCGTGTTCAACTAATATTTTGGGAATGTGTGTTGTAGGCAGTATCACGTATGCGAGTATAGCCAGGCAGGCATACTTTATCCGTGCATCTGGGTCGGTGATAGTCTTGCGCTTGAGCATCCTGATAACAGATGTTGCAGTTACTTCCTTCAACATGCCAAAAAGTGTTGTATAGTACGGCTGTTCAGAGATCATTTTCTTCGCCTCTTTCTGCAGTTGTTTCGGGTATTTCCCACACGGAAGACCGGTGACTATGGTGAATTCTCTCAGAGAGAACCATATAGGGTTTTCAGAAACAGAAACCAAGCTTCGTATTTCTTGCGAACTTTCAGCTGTCTCGAAAGCATGTATCGACCTAGATGGCCAGAGTATGGCGTCTTGTCGGCTAGCTCTAGGAATCTCCCAAAAGGAGATCTTTTTAAAACCTCGATTTTGCCTTCTTCTAACGAATCTATTGTGTGGCAAAGTGCATCGGGTTTGTGGTATGGTGACACTCTCAAGCCGACGGGTTCATGCCCTAGAGCAAACATTCTTCTGGGTAGATCATTGGTCTCCGCCATGACTATCTATAACGAGTTGAATCCCTAAAAAATGTAAAAAGGGTAATTGATTGAGAATGGACTAATAATTGACTGCGAAATAAACAAAAAAAAGACATATGGTTTTTGACTTACGGTGGTTTCGCGATGAAATAAGGAACAGAGAGACCGGTGATGTTTCACGAGGAACCGAGAGAAAATTAAAGGCGGAGTCAACAAGGAGATTTGTTGAGCATGATGGCGAAATGTGACGGTTTCAGTTGTGATTGAAAACTATCTTCGGGAGAACTTGAACATGGAGATCGATGAGGTTTCTAGAGAAAATGAGATAAAAAGGGAAGATGAGTGAACAGGGATTTTGAGAGAGACAGAAAGAAAGAGAAGTTACGGTTTCTATTGAATGCATGTAATCGGTTATCGTGTTTATTCTGACAAGCTTTCTCACGCGTGATATAGGTACATAGAGTGTTTGTATATGCGTAAAGACGCGAGTGATTTAGTTCGGAGTAGGGGCAGGATTGTCATTAAAAAAACACATCATCGCTAAAGACCATTTTCCATCCGTGCAAAATAGGCAGTTATGTTTGTATAGGAGTTCCAATTTCTCAACTTTATTATACTATGTAGTGTACCATCTATTACTATAAAGAATAGATTCTCTCACTCTAGAGCCTGCCAGGTCAGAAAATAGAAGCACCAAAAGAGGACATGTGTCACCTTTCCTAAACGTTGTGTTTAATTTATAGGTGATTGTCATTTTTTGGGCTTCGTTTTGTGGGCTTTATATATTACACAAGCAGTTATGCCCATACAGAGAAACCCTTATCTTCTTCTGCCTCCCACTGTTAATCTATGACATTCAAGAGCTTGAGATGCTAAAGTCGACGTGAAGAATCTCTTCGTTGGGTTTCTTTCTGATTTCGATACTTTCATGTGAAGCTTTAGTCAACAAGCCATAAAAACTCTTTTAGTTCAGGTCCACATACAAAGTATGGTTGACGATGCAAGTTCTTCTTGCTGGGTATAAAGCATAACCTCCGTCGGATCGTCTTTCCCTCAATTCAGTCCAGTGACCAATGTAGTCAATCAATTCATCCCACCTTTCTCCTCATCAATCAAGATTTCTCACCTCCCCTCATCAACCAAAGCTACTGCATATATATGGTGTCAAGGTGCTCAAGATAATTCATGAAGTTTCTTCAAACAGAGAAAGTCGTTTTAAGAGAAACAGAGGAGTCAGGAGAGAAATGGTGGCGTCGTCTTCATTTCATCCGTCTGCGGTGGCAAAACCCAGATCGTTAATCACCGTTAAGTCCCTGGTATGACCATCCAATCGTAATACTGCTTTCCTATATGTTTTTAGGAATTATAGAGATTCATATTTTGCAAAAATATGTGGATTAGAGATAGAGATTTGAATGAGTTGGAGTTTCTTATTTTGATGAGATTCAAACTAACATGTTAAAATCCAGATGAAAGGTGTTTTTTTATGGCTGAAGTTACATGTAGAATTGATATTTTTGATGAATAGAAAGAATATTACAAAGAAGATTACAAGCTGAGGCTTAAAGATTTCAAGTCATATGTATAGATCATACTCGCATTTCACCTTTGAAAACCTTTCGGTTGCTCTCATCTCGAAGCTGATGAGTTCTATAAGGTTCCTTGCTTAACCTAAACTACTTCACAAATATGAAATTTTTATGTTGTACAGATTGGATTTTGAACCTGCACCAGCACCGTGCATGTGCATTAGCTTCACCGACATGAACGTGCTTAATATTTTTCGTGGTCAAGACTGGTAGATTAATTCAGGTTTCAATAATATTTAAAACACTGCATATAAATAAACACATATTCGAATATTAATGTTCTGCTTATAAGGGTTTGATGATCTTTGGAATCTAACATGGAATTGATCGCGACAATGATGGCATGTATATGGTTTTAAAGTAGAGTAGCTTCTTTCAATTTAAATTAATCTGAGAAAAATAGTATGGGCTAGATCTTGAAGATATATAATGGGCATATGTCTATTTTTATTGTGCAGCTTAGAAGAGAAGTATTGAATATTATCATAGAGTCGTAGTTCATGAGATTTTGCTACCACGAAGAATATAGAGTTCTCACATGTAAGACGCCAACGGAAACTATAACGTGAGTTTCTTCCTTTCTTTTATTGTTCTTATCTAAATGTTCTATGTTTTTTCTGTTCTTACTAATGCCACTCTTGGATAAGAACCATACAGTAAGCCCAACAGGGGAGACTAGATGTTTTATATTTTCCTCTATTCTTATCAGAAAATGTATTTTTCTATCAATTTGAGTAAATTCAGAATGGAAGTTTTGTTTGTTTAGATCACTGAGGAAGCTAGAGAGATTGAAAAGCAACTCAGACAGCCCACTAAGGACAAGAATGAAGCTATGCGAGGCCAAGACTTTGAGAAGGTATAGTCTTCGAGTTTGTCTGACTATATATAAACCCAAGATTAATGCTTACAATTCCATGAGTTCTTTTCCAACAGGCTGAAAGTATGACCAGAACTAGAACTTAGTGACGAGATAGATGTTGTTTTAGTCAAAGACAAAGAAGTGAGCAAAGCTGAGACTGAAGCTGGACAAGCAGGACCTACTGTCACTGAATCCGAGAAAGTATTGTATGATAAATCTAGATGTCTTCCCAATATTGCGTAGAGCCTTCACACGAGTTATTGGCGAAGACAGATGTTAAAGCTATTATATGGGCGATCCAACGTGCATGTGTTGGGCTCAAGAATCCGAACCGCCCAATCACAAGTTTCAAAAGTGTTGTATGTACTTTATATTGTGTGTAGTGATTCTTTCATGCTTCTTGATCCTACATCTAAAACATCACATTGTGTTGTGTTTCGATGCAAACAGATTTGTACACTATGCATTTTCAAAATGTACTTATCATTTATCATACTTTTTTTTTTGTGACAAAAGTGTTTCACCATAATGGATTTACATATTTCAGATTAAGTTGACTAAGTAAAAAACTATATGAAACTAATACCTTCAAAAGTTAAAAAGGCGATATTAGTACCACACAAACATTGGTAAATGTTCCTTTTTTCCTTTCTCTAAAACTGTTCAATGTCATTTAAGGAATAAGGTTTGACTTACAAACTATTTTTTGAAAACACACAAGTAAGACATATCCAACCCTAATATTACTATATTGTATGTTGTCAACCTACAAAAAAGGGTATAAGCCACTGCATTTTTAATCATACCAAATTATCGAAATTTTAAAATATATGAACAATTTTTAGATAAAATGTAAACTTTATATCCAAAACATAAATCCAAACAAAAGGTAAATGTCTAGATTTTGTTAAACATTAAAATCTGAAAACACTGAGAGTACATAAAATTTAAAAGTGTTTTATATAGAATGGTTACACACATATTATTCTGATATAAAATAGAATACACATGTTCTAACTTATAATTACTAACTTACTTTTTAAGAAATATGTATTGTGTAAAAAAATTAAATGGCAACTTGTTTGGAGAAAAATCTATGCTTTTAGAGTAAAGATCAAAACTTTCATTTAGTTTTTTAGTAAAAAAATAAAACACATCATGAAGTAGGATAATTTACAGATGAAAAAAAAAAGAAATTAATAAAAAGTGTGGTTTGCAGGTTCACATGGACAAATTTGTCATTAGTAAAATAAATAATTAGAAGGATGGTAATATTTTTCTTAGATTGAAGTTTACATAAATATTTTATGATTCTTCATGATCAGTTATATTCTCTTATGTTAACATATCATATATATATATATATATATATATATATATATGTATTAGTATAAAACTTAATTAGTTTGATATATAAAACTTAATTAATCTCATCATTGGTCTCGTTTTGGATCAAGTTTAGTGAAAAGTTGATCTCAGATCTCCAATTTTGCAGACCGTCAACATAAAATAATAATCCATATATAGATGTATTATTTTTCCGCATCTAAGACTAATTGAGGATAGTTAATATAGTCGGTCATCATTTTAGAAAATTAATATAGTGTATAAGTTTAGCTCGATGGGGTTAAATCATGAAGGAATTAAAAGGAAACTGTCCGGGGCAGAAAGCGAAATATGAGAAACATGTAGGGACTGGAATGAAATAAATAGGAAATAGTGAGGAGGATATATTATTATATTAGAGAGAGAGTTCCAGAAGAAGGGGAACGGATCTCAAAACAAATTAGGGTTCCAAGGAGAGGGAGACGATATCTTTGATTCTTGACGAGGCGATGACTGAAGCATTTGAAAGTACGATTCAAGTTTAGTTTCGAATCGAATGTTTTATAAATTACTCTCCCGATTTCGATTTGGATAAACATGTCTGACTCAGGCTGGAATCAATGGCTCGAAGATCCGTGTTTGTTTTGGCGACCTGGGGATTATAACTATCAGACGCCTAAGCATGATCCCAAAAAGGCTATCTACACACCTGAGCAAGAGCAAGAACGATTTAAGGAAGAAGTAGAAAATAGCGAGGTAATAATAATAATTCGTTATTTGTTTTCTTTTGCAATAGAATATGTTTGATTATTTTTATATATATGTGAAACACAGGGTTTCGACATCGATTTCGATAGCTTCCGTTGCGTTTTCAACTACCATCGTGCTTACCTCGACGCGTGGATGAGCCAGACACCACTGGAGATTTACTCGTGAGGCTATCCAAGGAAGCCCTCGATGGTCGCAATGCAACATATGTTAGAGCTCCTCCTCCTCCTCCTCCTACCTCTACTTTAATTGTGCTTCCAATAAAATAACCTTCTGTGTTAAAAAAAAAAAAAAAAAAAAAACAGAAGACAGATTTCGAGTTTGTCAGCGTTGTTAAAGCCAACTTTCACTACTCTGCTGGATTCATGTTTCTCATAACGTTTGAAGTTCGTGATCCTTATGATGGTCTGATCAAACTATTCCAAGCAGGGGTGCGCCACCTTAAACATACCTTCACCGAGCATGTCTTCTGCAGGCCTAAACCCAACGCCGGAGGTATTATTTTCTTGTTCCTATGCATTTGTCCATTGTGTATTCTTCTTTTGAAACTGGTTGATTCTCGAAATTTATTGTATTTTTTTATTTTTTTTTTGACAGTGGAATACTATGGGACTGCCAAGACAGATTTAGAGAAAGATACCAAGAAACAAAGGTAGCACAATATCTTCCAAGAGTCTTTTACTTTACATTTTTGGATGAGTTGATTGATTTGGTTCCTTTTGCAGATTGGAGTAGTAGGAGCTTTACTTATGCTACGAGTAGTGAGTAGTGAAACCTAAGAGAGACGTCTCTTGTTTAGTTATCTATTTACTTCCTGACTTTTGTTCGTTTTCATAACACTCAAGTGTTACTTTAGTTCTTGTGTTCCACTGAACAATAATAGACTTATCGATCGGACGAAATGTTTCTTGTGTTGCTCTCTCTCTCTATGCGATTTATATCATTCTATGTAATATATTCTTTAATAATTCAGAAGGAACCACGAACCAAGAACAAAACCCTAGCTACGATTTTTTTTTAAAACGAATTCTCAAACAACTAATAATACAATGAAAAGAAATTATATAACTTTGTGAAAGCATATCAGCCACGGAAGAATAGATGGGAGTCGTATGAGCCACGAGAATAACAATTCATAGAGACATTAAGAGCGTCTTACAATTCATAGAGAAATTCTATTTTTTTCCGAAAGTAAAACTTCAAAATCAACTTCAAAACTATTTATATTTTATAATATGGTCTTTATATTTGTCATAACTAATTTAAATTCATACAATTTTTGTAAATAACTAGCATATATCTATAATAATAAAGTTGAAGAGAAACTCTCCACAATGCGCCACATCATCCCTCATATCTCCATTTTGCGACACGTGTCGACCAAACCTTCTTTTTTATTTTTCTTCCAATTCGTGGTTTTTTTTCTTCTTTTTTCTTTGGTGTTTCTGGCTCGCGGATTAGTTGAAATTTATGATTATTTATTGGGCATTTATATTTATTTCTTGGTCTATACTTTGATATATACGACCCGTTTGTGTTTAGAGTTAGGTGTGTCATCTTCAGCTGATCGACGCCTTCACCTTCCGTCGTCCCCGACTGCGTTTTTCGGTAACGTCTTATTTTTCACTTAAAATCAACCTTTAATTCAATCATTAAGCTTCACCCCACCTTTCTTTTCACTCCGTCTCATTTATTCTCATTAATAAGCTGTGTTTGTAACATATCCAAGGTCGAGCTATAAATAAGTGTTTTGGAGCGATAAAGATCTACACCATTGAGATATCTTATAGCTTAAGCAATCAGATAGACGCCTTTAGATATGTCGTCTTCCTATGTTCTTCTTGCCAACTTGAGAGCATACCGTTGCTCAAATACGGCGAAGGTGCATCTTCTGAGGTTCTGAGAACATAATTTTTTATTTTTCTTGCATTAATCAATGGCTTCGTACAAACATAAGTTGACTAGTACGTAGAGAAAGTAATCTTTAATTTCTGATTACACAAAATTAATATGGGGTTTATTATGTTTAAATTTCAGTTTAATTTTTGTATTGCTTTCTACAATTGTTTAAATTTTAATGCAAAATAATTTTTTTTTAATAATTTATCCCCAAAAATATATATTTTTCATTCCCACCATTACTTTTTCATAACAATAATATAAAAAAACAAATACATTTCAAACGTAAATCAAAGCTAAATTTCTAAATTTAAACTTCAAATGCTGAGGCTATAACATACAATTCACCATTTCCTTCCAATATATCTTCACACTACTAAACCTAATAGAAATTATCTTCACTCCTAAACCTAATATACATTATTCACAATTTTGATCATGAATCTCATATACATTACAAAAAATAATAATATATATAAAACATAATTGTAAAATAAAAGTAGCACAATTAAAACAAAACTTAACATCATCGTGTATAACAAAATGTGTTGGCTGCTGATTTCATGAAAAACTAAGCACTAATACTAACTTCCATAGTAAAAAATGTACAACATAAACAAAATATCTATAAAAACAATAAACAATCGCTCTGCGCGTAGCGCGGAAAAGTGATTAATAAATTACAAAGAAAAATGGTTCAATTTGAGAACAAACTAGGAAAATAACAAAGAGGATATTCAAGCATTTTAGGAAAGGAGTCAAAAACATAGGATTTGGTATGGAGATCATGTATCACCAGTGGTGAACCACAGCTATAACCAAGCAATAATATGGTCTCGTCTACAATAGCTATTGGCAACAGTGCTGGTCGGGGGAAATAAGGAAGGTCATGAAAAGTGGTTTTGGTGAGATCTATCGAACACATTTGCTTCCATGTGCCGTCGAGTGACCATATCACTTGGGTTGTGGTGGGATAGATTTTGAGGGATACGCACAAGCGGTTATCGAGGATGCACAAGACTAGTAAGCGAGGGTCAGGCACATGGGAAAAGGGGGCGTTACAGATGACTTGAAAAGTTTCCGTGTGAAGATCAAAAGACAACAACTTGGTTTCTACACACTCGGTTAACCAATAAAGCGACCCATCGAAATACACAGGCTTCTGGCCTTCAAGAATCCGATAGGGAGAAGCAGGGAGGACGTACCTCCAAGCATTAGTGGTAAAGTCGAAAACTTCACAAGTGGTGGCATTGTCTAGGCCAAACTCAGATGAGTTAAAGAGCCAAACCGGCTTGTATGTGCCCCTGACTTTGTCTTTGCCCAATCCTAGCTGAGGTTCTCGGGTGTGGCAGACTCTTTTTTTAGAGATGATGCGCGGTTGAACCCTCGAATGAGGAAAGCTTCGACGCCATCTAGTGGCGGGATTAAAGACGACACTCGGGTTGCGGTTGCTGAAAAGACATACAAGTCCGTCACAAGCACCATAGCAAACCTTGTCGCTCCTTGTAGGGAACTTGAGGCTGCGAATTTCACAAGACCCCACCATAATATTACCTTCTTCTAATATTTCTTCTTCATTACCAAACCCGGTCACGTATAGGATATCTGGACCTCGTGATTTCCTAAGGGTGATCAGTAGTTGTCTCTGTTTGAAACTTGGGGACTCGATTGTCGCTTTCCACGTCTTTGATACAGACTTGGATCTCAGCAGAGACACCACAGGAAGTTTCTCCAGGATCAGCTCAACGACATCGTGTGGTAGCACTTCGCCATGTCTTTTCAACATTGTCTTATTGTCTCTCAAGAGACCATCCATCCAAGCTTTCCTATATATACATATCACACACACAACAGACACACGAGTCTACTTGTTAGATTTAAGAAGAAGAAGAAAAAAAAAGGAATACTTCCTTTCCATAAAGATTTAAAAAAAAAGAAAAAAAAGAAAAGGAAATCTAATAATCGAATCACATCACAATAAACACTGATTACCTCATCGCCCAAATGATCGCCTCGAATCCTTCTTCCAATCCCTCACGAATCGATTTATTCCTTTTTCTTTAATTCTGTACCAGATCTCATTCCGACACAACACCTTTTATCACTTTTGTCTTCCATTGTTTTATATAACCACTCCCAATATCTTTTAGTGTTTCCAATAAGTCCCTCTATTTTACGAATTATACCTTTTTATTTTCACCAATTTCGAATAAATATTTCTATTAAACTATTTTAACTTAATCATTTTAAAGATTACATATTAACCGCAATACTTGGCTTAGTTAAAAATGTGATATATTAAACTTAAAATTGAGGGTGTGCTAAGCGATCTGGGTAACAGCAGGAGATCTTTGTTAAAGTATTATATTTTATGGGGTGTAAAAGAAAGAAATCCAAATAAAAAATAGATGGAAAGTTTAGAAGGGGGTGATGACCTCAACCACCATTCATATAGTTGTATTATTGCATCATATTCATGTATCTATATGTTGCAAGTTTTGTCAACGCGACGCAATTATAGAACTGAATATATGGGTCTTCAACAAAAGTCTAACTCGTTTTGGTACAAAGTTGAGGGACAATAATCTAGAATTTGATAACACCAGCTGCAAAGTAATCTACCATTATCGGCTTCGGATGTTCGGATTATTGTGTCGATAGTGCAAATACTTGCTAGATTTTCTAAGAATTGATTATATGATAGTTATCTTATTTTCATACAATATCTGTTGCGATATATAGACATATATTTTCGTATTATTGTTGTTTGGAGAGGATGTTCATGTGTGAGTTTTATACAAAGTGTACTTATCTATTCAGTGGGAGCGGGGAAGGGTGTTACTGATACCGGTGAGTTATTTATATGTTTACACCAGCATGTACTTATCAATCCGCGAGAGGTAAGTTTATTCATACGGAGAAGAGTTTGTTTGAATCGCTCTCTGTTTAAAGGAAGTGGATGTGACGATCTTTAGGCGACTCAATGAAGTTGAATTCAGTCTTAGAGCTGACTTCATAAGTGTTATACCAAATAAAATTGAGTCTCATGTCCTCCTTGTAAGAGCTTTTGTCAGTTTTTTCTTTATTCGATTTTCTTAACATATCATAATGCACTGATTGAGTGAACCCTACTGGGAGCTTTTGCCATGATTGGTAATGCCTTAATCTCAACATGTTTCAAAATGCTATGGACTGCTGCATTATGATTCTAGAGATTTCAGAATAGTAATTTATATATTTTTTTAAAAAACAATAGAAGAAACCTGTAAATACAGGCTGTAACATGTGTTTAAAATTGGACCCTACGTTCCTTTTGTTAAGTTTATAGCATTTGTTATGTAAATCTTTTCCTTTCAGAAATGGACATGGTGGTCATAAAAGCCATTTGATGATGTTGGGAAACATATAGTATACTTAAATGGCAAGAGTAAGTGATCAGAGTTAAAATGAAAGAGTAATAAACATTTTATCAAATAGTCTCGGATGCAAAAAGAGTAGAAAAAATGTTAGAAATTCATAACATATATAATATTCAATGCGGTTTTTAGGTTCTATAAATTTTAAACAATATTCCTTTACTTTAATTTCTGAATATAGCATGTAACAAATGTGATGAGAAGACGTATAATTATTTTTTCAAAAATTAGTTACATAACTAAATACAAATCAAATGCATGCTTTACTTATATATTAAAAAATCTATATATTTTATAAGCATACATAAGTATACGTAACCATCATATTTTAGTTATATTTCTATAAAAGAAAATTATAAAATTATAATGCTTTTACTTACATTTAAAATTAATTGAAGATTAACTAATTTATCAGTTTATAATATTTTTTTTCATATTTTTATAATTGTTGGTTGAAATCACACATGGACAAAAAGAGCCAAGAGCAAAAAATAAAAGATATACTCATATATCTGCCAAAATTGGTATTCAGCCATGGTCAATTGTATCTTGTTCCCCCCCATATTACAACCAAAACTGGAATGACAATCATTCAAGAAAAAGGTTTACATCTTCTAAAAACGAAGAACATAGTCTACAAAAAAAAAATCAACAATTTAACATTGTACCAAAATAACTAAAAAAATTTCTTTGCCATTCAGTTAAATATGGAGTTGGTTTAATTATTAAAATTTTCACTTTTGATTTTTCCAATGTTTTAGACATCAATGACGTAGGATATCTTCACCCTCATGCCATAATTTGTGTCCTCCCTGTATTAATAGTTAAATGGTTCAATTTTTTATATGAATTCATATTTTTAAACACAAAAAAAAACATTAAAACTTAATAAATAAAATTATAAAGGGCCCAATTTTTTATATGAATTCAAACGTGCTTCTTCTACACATACAACAAAGCATATATGAAAAGACAAAATTACTTGCAAAAGCAAAAGTGATTCCATTGTTGTTCCTAGCTATGGGTAGTTTCACCATTGAGGTAAGTGTTTGGAAACCTAAAGAAATAGCACACATGAGCGCTGCAACTCTCAAACTAACTCAAACTATATATATATATTATATAAACAAGAAGAAAAAAGAAGAAGCCATCTATCTATAATAATAAGGTTGAAGAGAAACTCTCCACAATGCGCCACATCATCCCTCATATCTCCATTTTGCGACACGTGTCGACCAAAGAGAGAGCTTCTTCCATTTTCTTTTTCTTCCAATTCGTGGTTTTTTTTCTTCTTTTTTCTTTGGTGTTTCTGGCTCGCGGATTATCTGAATTTTATGATTATTTATTGGGCATTTATATGTATTTCTTGGTCTATACTTTGATATATGCGACCCGTTTGTGTTTAGAGTTAGGTGTGCCATCTTCAGCTGATCGACGACTTCACCTTCCATCGTCTCCGACTGCGTTTTTCGGTAACGTCTTATTTTTCACTTAAAATCAACCTTTAATTCAATCATTAAGCTTCACCCCACCTTTTTTTTCACTCCGTCTCATTTATTCTCATTAACAAGCTGTGTTTGTAACATATCCAAGGTCGAGCTATAAATAAGTGTTTTGGAGCGATAAAGATCTACACCATTGAGATATCTTATAGCTTAAGCAATCCGATAGACGCCTTCAGATATGTCATCTTCATATATTCTTCTTGCCAACTTGAGAGCAGACCGTTGCTCAAATACGGCAAAGGTGCATCTTCTGAGGTTCTGGGAACATAATTTTTTATTTTTCTTGCATTAATCAATGGCTTCGTACAAACATAAGTTGACCAGTACGTAGAGAAAGTAATCTTTAATTTCTGATTACACAAAATTAATATGGGGTTTATTATGTTTAAATTTCAGTTTAATTTTTGTATTGCTTTCTACAATTGTTTAAATTTTAATGCAAAATAATTTTTTAAAAAATAATTTATCCCCAAAAATATATATTTTTCATTCCCACCATTACTTTTTCATAACAATAATATAAAAAAACAAATACATTTCAAACATAAATCAAAGCTAAATTTCTAAATTTAAACTTCAAATGCTGAGGCTATAACATACAATTCACCATTTCCTTCCAATATATCTTCACACTACTAAACCTAATAGAAATTATCTTCACTTCTAAACCTAATACACATTATCCACAACTTTGATCATGAATCTCATATACATTACAAAAAATAATAATATATATAAAACATAATTGTAAAATAAAAGTCGCACAATTAAAACAAAACTTAACATCATCGTGTATAGCAAAATGTTGGCTGTTGATTTCATGAAAAACTAAGCACTAATACTAACTTCCATAGTAAAAAATGTACAACATAAATAAAATATTTATAAAAACAATAAACAATCGCTCCGCGCGTAGCGCGGAAAAACCACTAGTATAAACATATTACAACAATATTAATTAATAAAATATTATATTAAAATATAAAATTTTAAACAAAATAACTTAATTAATATTAAACTTCAAGCAAAATACCATATTATTTTATAAAGTTATTTTTCGTAATTCATATATGATCTACTAGTGCATTTTTAAGTAAAAATGGATCTCCTCATTTTTAATTTGTAGATTACAGATAAAAATTATTGAAATCGGGTGATATTAATACTTATAAATACATTAGATCAGAACAAAAAAGTAAAAAAAAAAACATAAAATATTATGTGTAAACTTAAATTTTGTAAGCAAAACTTAAATATTTAAAATCTTATTTTAAAGTTTTATTTTATTTTATGTGTAAACTAAAATTTTGTAACCAAAACTTAAAATATTTATGAAATACAATTTTTATAAAGATTAAAACAATAAACAAGAAAATATTTATGAATTATAAATGTGATGTGTAATTGTAGGGCCAAAATGCAAATAAAATATGAAACTTCAAATTTGAAGTTTTGAGTAGTGAAACTTCAAACATAGAGTTTTACTCTTCAAAACTTCAAATTTGAAGTTTTGAAGTTTCTATTTAGAGAATAAAAAACTTTATAGTTAAAGTTATATAGTATCTTTTGAAGATACTCTAAGCTAGGTGAATACTAACTTGCTCAAGTGAATATCAAATATAACGTGTGAAGCTTTCAGCCCTATATTTGTAGTATAAAATTTATATTGGACATATTCTCCTAGTTTGGTATCTACTTTAGAAATTATTATAGATACTTCAAAGTTGAGAAATGCTCCCAGGCACGAAAGTAGAGATTGGTTATTACCCAGCTGACACAATGCAAGCAACCCCGCTTTACCCACGAGTCTGTTACCGTTTCTAGCTTTTTTCACTATCATGCATTTCTCTGTCACGGTCTCTTATTCAAATTGTTTCCTCTTTGAGTGAGAACCCACTGGATATTACCTACAGCTATAAAAGAGTTTCACCGGAAAATGGCCGGAGCTTACTCCGACGACGGCCCTACTAATGTCAGAGTCAAGACCAACGCCCCCAACTCGAATCCCTGCAAAATGACTCACAGGAACAGCGAGATATCCGCCTGAAGATCGAGCTAGAGTCGACGTGTACTCCTCTAGACGGCTCCTCCAACCAAAAACCTACAGCTTTAACGGTGGGTCTGTAGCTACCCAGCTCCTCACCTGGCTATCTTGCGAAATACAGGAGACGACTTCATACTATCACTTCTCAACAAGCAGCTAAGAGACTACGCATCCTCACCACACCAACACCACACCTCTGGTTTTACTTTGTTCTGTACAACATGAGGAGATACAGTACGGAGGAGAAAGGCAAAGGCAAAATGGTGAGCCAGCCAACACGACCAAGAATCAGAATTAGAGCATCTGATCTAGACACCAGCAGACTCATCAGTGAGAATGCTCTCACACTCATTGGTAGGGTTACAAACCGGAGAGAACAAAACATGGCATCGGTGCTTCCTTACCTCACAAGGAAATGGAATCTAGTGGGAAGAGCTCATGGGTCCGACTTGGGGAATGACTGCTTCCAGTTTTGATTCCAAGATGAACAAGATATGTGCACAGTTCTAGCAAACCGCCCTTATCAGTACGGACGATGGATGATTATTCTACAACAGTGGGAGCCAATTATTTCACCTTATTTCCCTTCTCAGATCCCCTTTTGGATAAGTCTTAAAGGGATTCCGTTACACTTCTGGGACGAGAAGATCATACGGGATATTGGACAAGAGTTGGGTGAACTGGAACACTACAACCTCACAAAGACAACAGCTAGAGTTCGAGTCATGATGGACGGTCTTAAACCACTTCCTCAGGACACGATTCTTAAATTCTCTGGGGGCGAAGAGTGTGTAATAGCGCTCGAGTACGAAAAACTGGAAAACTTCTGTACTTACTGCCTGAAGCTCTCTCACTTGGAACGGACCTGCCCTGATAAACCACCTACAGAAATAAGAGAGTACTTGAAGATGGAAAATTCACACAACTCTGTGGAAGGCCCCCAAAGATCTAATCTTCCTTCTAGGAACCAATTCTCTAACCACCAGCACACAGAGAGAACCTCACCACCTGTGCGCCACGCGAGAGAGGCCACAGCATTCCAGCACCGAGTGGATCGACATGGTAACCCCTTCGGGGAACGTGCAGCTACCTACCAATCTAGAGCACCACCCCTCAAGAATAAGATAGCTCCAACCTTGGAGCGTGAACCGCCAAGATGCTCAGGAACTGAACGCAGCCCCACTCGAAGAAATGAAGTTACTGAAAACTCTCCCCAATACTCTACATGCAGAACTGGCCCAAACCGGAGACACCTAAACCAGAACACTACCTCGCCCACAGAACAGCAGTGGCGAGTCAAGGATCAGCGCACCACCCGTAGTGGTAACAAGGAGCTAACTACAGGACAGGGTAGACTCCCGCTGGAGAGAAACCTAGATAGGGAAGATTTCCCGCCACCACAACACTTGACCCTCCCACAACCGAGATCAACTGAAGAAGTAATGGAGGAACTGAGAGATGCTACATACCAATACATGAATGTAGCTGATCATGTGGAGAGTGCAATGCATAAACAAAGGGTGTTAAGTGGAGAAGCATATGGTCTGATGGAGAAGACAGCTGCAGGTATTGTGGAAGCGGAATGTGCAGCGCAAGCAGCCCAACAAACATACCTCGTATCGACAATTGCAGCAGTAACTCAGGAGGAGGAGGCGATGGAAATCGAATTGACTACGGTCACCATCCCCCTAGAGACTAGCCAACCCCCACAACAAAGCAAAAGAAGAGGAAGACCTCCAAAAGTCTTTAAAGGATCAAACTCAAGGAAGCGAAATATCCAAATCTCTGTAGCCTCACCAGCTAATACTACGGGACGAGCTTCTACTCCCTCAGGCCAAGCAGTTAAGAGAAAAGTGGCTCCTATAAATGGCCTTGCAGGGACTAACACTACAGATGTTGCAGGACCCAGCTCAACGACCCCACTCCCACATACTAGAGTGTTTCCGGCAAGCAATCGACAGGCTCGGGATATTCCCCAGCAAACACCTCCTCTTCCTTAGCAACTCTGAGTTGGAACTGTTGTGGTTTGGGAAATCCCATAACAGTCCAACGTCTAAAAGAGATCCGTAAGAAGATCTCACCTGCTATAATTTTCCTATCAGAGACTAAGAATGTTGATTCTTTTATTCTCAAGGAGTTAGACTTCCTGGATGGTGATAATCACTTCCTGCTACCACCAACTAGACCAGGAAGTGGTGGACTAGCACTTTTCTGGAGACAAGACATCATAGTGCAGATCCTTTCCTCATCACAAAACTACATCGACACCCTGATTACAGTTAAAGGGATCTCTTTCCACTCTACCTTCATCTACGGAGAACCAGAGACTACACTTCGACAAGCTTTCTGGAACCATATGTCAGCTGTGGCCGCTAACAGAGACATACCTTGGATTATCACATGGGATTTTAACGAAATCATTGATAACTCCTAGAAGAGTGGAGGACCGAGCAGAGCAGAAGGCTCTTTCACCACATTCCGCAACTTCTTATCAAGTGGGGACTTGTTTGACCTCAAACACACATGAAACTATCTTTCATGGAGAGGAAAGAGGCACAACCACTTGATTCATTGCCGACTTGATAGATCAATGGCAAATAGCGCTTGGTCTGATCTCTTTCCATCGGGGAGATGTCATTATATGGAATTTGAAGGATCAGACCATCGACCAATCATCACCTACATCGACGCTACGAAGAAGAAGGTTGGCAGGCTCTTCTAGTATGATAGAAGGCTTAGTAACAACCCGGAAATTAAGCTCCTGATCACTGAAACATGGAACTCAGCCCCCCACCTGCCAGTGGGACATTGCCTATCAAGATGTAGACGCCATATCAGCCTGGAGCAAAAAACAGTCCATCAACAGCAAATTGCGAATTGAGAAACTAAAACTTGATATTGAGACAGCGATGACTGATACTACAGGGGATGATTCTCTTATCTCTCGTCTGAACCTGGAACTCCTTAGAGCTTACAAAGATGAAGAAGATTTTTGGAGACAGAGGAGCAGACTTATGTGGCTTGCAGCTGGAGATAGGAACTCGGGCTATTTCCATGTTGTTTGTAAAGGAAAACGGGCTCGCAATCGTATTGCTGTAATTGAAAGGAGTGACGGTGCTCCTTTATATGAGGAATCCGAGATTGTTGGAGAGATAACATCCTATTTTCAGACTATCTTTACAGCAAACACTTCACCTGATCAGTCCTTTGAGCCCTCAGTTGTGGTTGAACAAGCACTCTGCCCCTATATTTCATCTGATACGAATGACAGGCTGATCAGAGTATCATCGGCTGAGGAAGTACGAGTGGCTATGTTCTCTATCCACCCCGACAAAGCTCCCGGTCCGGATGGCTTCTCGGCATGTTTCTTTCAGTCAAATTGGCTCATAGTTGGTCCCATTTTCACGAAGGAGACACAAGAGTTTTTCAGAACATGGGTCTTATCGGAGCAAATAAATGACACCCATGTGAGACTTATCCCGAAGGTTCAGAGCCCGAAGCTGGTTTCAGATTATAGACCCATAGCTCTATGCAATGTGGTCTATAAACTGATATCAAAGATCCTTACGCTGCGCCTGCAACCTATTCTCTATGGCATTATCTCGGAAACCCAATCAGCTTTCGTACCGGGAAGGGCTATTTCCGATAATGTTCTCATAACACATGAAATCCTCCACTACCTCAAGATCTCTAATGCCAAGAAGAAGTGCTCAATGGCAGTGAAGACTGATATGAGTAAGGCATATGATCGGCTCGAATGGGACTTCATCCAACTAGTCTTAGAAAGATTGGGCTTTCACAGCATCTGGATTTCAAGGATTATGACTTGTATTAGGACAGTCTCATACTCGTACTTAGTCAACGATTCAGTACAAGGCACAGTGGTTCCAACACGGGGTATTAGGCAAGGCGACCCGCTCTCTCCCTACCTATTTATCCTATGCAGTGAGGTGCTGTCAGGTTTATGTCGAAGAACACAACAGGCGGGTCTATTGTCTGGAATACGTGTAGCAAGGGGGGTTCACCTCTGGTCAACCATCTCCTATTTGCAGACGACACGATGTTCTTCTTGCAGTCTGATGAATTAAGCTGCAACACCTTACACTCGATACTCCAACAGTACGAAGCTGCATCCGGCCAAACAATTAATACCAACAAATCGTCTATCACCTTCTCTGCGAAAACAACCCAGGAGACTCGAGCTAGAGTCAAATCTCGCCTTGGTATAGCAAGAGAAGGAGGAGTGGGAAAGTACCTTGGCCTCCCCGAACACTTTGGTCGGAGAAAGAAGGACCTCTTCACTTCAATAGTAGATAGGATCAGACAACATGCCAACAGTTTGTCTAACCGGTTCTATCAGCCTCTCCAATACATGCTATGTCTTGTTTCGAACTTCCGATTAGCCTATGTAAGAGGATTGAATCAGCGCTGACCCGGTTTTGGTGGGACGGGAGTGATAACAAGAAAAAGATGTGTTGGACATCCTGGACTAAGCTCTCAAAACCGAAGAAGATTGGAGGGTTAGGATTCCGTGACATTTAGCTCTTCAATAAAGCACTCCTTGCTAAGCAATCATGGCGGGTCCTTACCAAACCGGATTGTCTCCTATCTCGAGTCTTACGGGGTAAATACTGCCATAAGGCTTCCTTTCTTACGGTGAAGCCGACAGTAGCTTGCTCCCATGGATGGCGAGGGATTCTTCATGGTCGAGATCTGATTACACCTTGCCTGGGCAAGGCTATAGGCGATGGAAACACTACCAGAGTATGGCAGGAAGCGTGGATCAGAGCTGAGACGCTAGTACGACCAATAGGTCCTGCAAGGGAAGACGAGCTCGATACATATGTCTCTGATCTCTTGCTACGAGGGTCAGGAGAATGGGACAAGCCGAAGATTCAGCGGTTAATGCCTGCGTATGCGGAGCACATTTTCTGCATGAGATCAAGTTAGCTCGGTGCCATAGACAAGTTTGTCTGGCCTCTGAACAACTCAGGAACCTACTCAACCAAGTCTGGATATTACGAAACAGTCAAGCAACAAGAACAAGAGGAGAATAGACAACCACAAAACGTGATCAACCCCTAGGACAGAATCCAAGGTTTCAACTGGATAAAAAACATTTGGTCTGTCAAGACTGCTCCAAAGATTCAAGTTTTTCTCTGGAAAATAGTGCAAGATGCCTTACCTATAGGAGAAGCGTTACAGAGGAGAGGAGTTCTAACACACCCAGTTACGTGTGCGCGATGTGGAGCCCTGGAATCAGCTGATCACCTCTTCCTCCACTGCAACTACTCAAAACGAATCTGGAACAACCTACCTACTACGAGACCTATCAGTATCCAAGCGACGGCCACCTTTGATCAGATGTTGGTCTCATCAGCGACTTGGATTTGTCTCCCTCCTATGGGTATCTTGGTTAATATTTTTCCTTGGGTTTGCTGGTGTATTTGAGAACAGAAGACTCAATCCTGATGAGGTTATCTGCAACGCTCTGCGACTCGCACGGGAATGGCAAGAGGCGCAATCGAGAGGGCAACAATCACCGCATTCACTGGACATCAATGGCACCAGGGCACATAATAATACATCGACTGACTTTAATACTCTGTATACGGATGCGGCGTGGAGACTCCAGGACAAAACTGCAGGATGTAGTTGGGTCCTTCACAACCCACGCCTGGAAGAGACAAGACAGGACACTTCGACGGAGCGTTTTGTGGCGTCACCACTGATGGCCGAGGCACTAGCTGTACAGGAAGCCCTGTTACAGGCCAAGGCTCTTCATCTCACCAATATCTGCCTTAAGTCAGATAACCAGGTGCTTATCAATGCAGTATCCTCGAAACAACATCCAGTGGAGCTCTACGGAATCAATTTGGATATCGAGAATCTATCCCTATCTTTTACGTCTATTTCTTTTGCTCATGTACCTAGGAGCTTGAACTCTGCTGCAGATGCCTTGGCAAAATCTGCTCTGTATTCTTTAAACTCTTAGCTTCTGCTTATGCTTTCTTAATGAAATAGTTGGTTGATCAAAAAAAAGGACATATTCTCCTATCGAATGGGTTCTTAAATGTTTCGTCGAGAGAAACGAAGAGTCATTAAAACTATCGTTTGCACTCACTTTTAGCTGCTTTACTATTATCCAAGTAACAATACAATGTCCTGAAACGAAACTTTCTTTTTGTAACGTTTGGAACAGAATTGTTTTAGCAAGTAAAACAAAGAAATAGATAAAATAAATACACACAAGTAGACGAGCGAATAAAAGGAGAAACACACTCGACAAGGTCTAAACTAGAAACATTGTGAAAGAGAGTAGAAAAAAAATGGAACAAAATTGCTGTTAAGCCGATTCAGATTCAATTCGTTGTAACTAAAACTTTCATTCCATGAATGATACTCCCTTCGTTTCGATATAGATGATGTTTTAGATGATTTTTGTTGTTTCATAATAGATGATGTTTTCACATATCTAGATAATTTTAATTTTATCAAAAACTGTGTGACCAATTATGTTTTTGCTATTTTTGTTCATAGTTAGATAAATTAATTTTAAATTATCTTTCTAATAGTTTATTAAAAAAAAGTAAATTTCTTAATATGTGTAGAAAGAGTCAAAACTTTATGTATTATGAAACGGATGGACCGAGACAGTATTAAACATTTAGCAAAAAAAAAACACAAGTAAAAGAGAGTGTAAGCTGTTGTAAGTGTAAACATTGGAAGAACGAAGCCTTCCTAAGTCCAAGTCTGTAAACAAACTGTAAAGGAGAAAAAATCCATTAGTGAATCGCAGGAAATTAATTTTGATACCAACTTGTTTCGTTACATCAACCATAACCTTTTCAACCATCTCATATATGTTGGATAAGCTTGAGTTGCAAGTTTTCTTTTTCTTATTTAAAAGTTATGATTATCTATAAGGATTAGGATATTATGTGTGTGATAATACTATAAGGATTAGGACATGTCTAAGTCCTATATATAGTAATGCATATTGTGGTGCATAAGTGTGTGAGTTTGAGATATTAAGTTTGAGCTTTGTGATTGAATAATAAGAGAAGAACTTCTTATTGATATTGTGATTCTATATTTGGTATCAGAGCATAAACAACTATGAGTGATACGAAAGATGATCTCGTGCTAAGCACCAAAGATGTCGGGGCTGCATCTGTTAAGCTTCCGATGCTTACTTCTTCAAATTATACAGTTTGGGCTATGAGGATGAAGATATCATTAAAGGTGAGCAAAGTCTGGGAAACAATCGACCCTGGGAGCAAAGCAGAAGATAAAAACAATATGGCCATCGCCTTGTTGTTCCAATCAATACCTGAAGCTTTGGTTCTTCAAGTCGGAGATTTAGACAATGCAAAATCTGTTTGGGATGCTGTGAAATCACGCCATATAGGAGCAGAGAGAGTACGTGAAGCAAGACTACAAACCTTGATGGCTGAGTTTGATAGACTCAAGATGAAAGACGCAGACACAATTGATACATTCGTTGGAAAACTTTCAGAGATAACCTCCAAGGCAGCCTCCTTAGGGGAGACAATCGAGGAGCCAAAGATTGTCAAGAAATTCTTGTCAAGCTTGCCAAGAAGGAAGTATATTCATATTGTAGCTTCACTTGAGCAAGTATTGGACTTAAACTTGACAAGCTTTGAGGATATCATTGGGAGATTGAAAGCTTACGAAGAAAGAATAACTGAAGAAGAAGAAGACACAGTTGATGACTCGAGTAAACTGATGTACGCAGACTCGAGGCAGGAGAACTACGGCAATAACTATAACAATCGTGGACGAGGACACAGTGGACGAACAGGTTGGCGAGGAAGAGGCCGCGCGCGGGGATCGTTTCAACAACAAAGGGACGCGTATCGGCAAGGACGAGCTGGTGGAGGTGATACATCTCACATTACCTGCTTTAACTGTGACAAACTCGGACACTATGCTACGGATTGTCCCGACAAACTGTTGAATCTTCAAGAAACCGTTGAGAAGAAGGAGGAAGACAACACACAAGAAGCAGACGCTCTCATGATGAATGAGATAGTTTACCTTAACGAGAACAAGGTAGATCCTAAGAGGTTTGAGGGTGAGGAAGATTCGATGGATATCTGGTACCTTGATAACGGCGCTAGCAACCACATGAGTGGTAACCGACTGTTCTTCTATGAGCTGAACGAAACGATCACTGGAAAGGTACGGTTCGGAGATGATTCCAGGATAGACATAATGGGAAAAGGTTCGATCCGTTTCATAGTTAGAGGTGGAGAAAAAAAAGTGCTAAGGAATGTATATTACATACCGGCATTACGAAGTAACATCGTCAGCTTAGGACAAGCTACAGAAGTTGGGTGTGAAGTTTGTATGAAAGATAATCAACTAAGCCTATATGATAGAGATGGACAGCTTATGGTTAGGAGTACTAGAGCAAAGAATCGATTGTATAAAGTAACTCTACAGGTCGATCTCATACAATGTCTACAAGTAAAGGGGTTAGGAGACAGCACGTTATGGCACGCACGTTTGGGGCATATTAGCAAGGACACAATGAGACTCATGGTACGTAAGGAGCTTGTAAACGGCGTTCCAGATATCGATCACAGCTCCGAGACATGTGTGTCCTGCTTAAAAGCAAAACAAACTCGCAAGCCGTTCCCGCAAGCTACATCATATCGAGCAAAGAATCTCCTTGAGCTGGTACATGCCGACCTATGTGGACCCATCACGCCACCAACCCCAGCCAAGAGTCGATACATATTCGTCCTAATAGATGATCATTCTCGATACATGTGGACGGCATTGCTAAAAGAGAAAAGCGAAGCCTTTGAAAAGTTTAAAACTTTTAAGATACGTGCTGAACAAGAAACTCGTACAGAACTCAAGAATTTACGGACAGATAGAGGAGGAGAATTTTGTTCTCAAGAGTTTCAAGTGTACTGCGAGAAGAACGGAATTAAGCGAGACCTAACCGCACCATACTCTCCACAGCAGAACGGCGTAGTGGAGCGACGTAATAGAACACTCCTTGAGATGGCTAGGAGCATCCTAAAACACATGAAACTGCCAAACCATCTCTGGGGTGAAGCAATAAGGCACTGCACCTATCTAATCAATCGAGTTGCTACTAGGTCATTGGAGGGATGCACACCATACGAAGCTTGTAGATCACGCAAGCCAAATCTCGGTCATATCAAAGTGTTTGGATGTGTTTGTCACGCACGAACCAAAAGCGTAGGAAGAAAGAAACTCGATGACAGGTCCAGAACTCTTGTCCACCTTGGAACAGAACCAGGATCAAAAGCCTATAGGCTATATGATCCTTTGAGCAAACGTATCATTGTGAGCCGGGATGTGATCTTCGAAGAAGACAAGAGTTGGAACTGGTGTAAAGACAACAACGGCGATTCTGGAGAACTTGAGTTTGATCTATCTCGGGTAATCGAGAGCACAAATGAAGCAGGGCCTGTGACTCGAGCTCTTGAGGACAGAGAAGATCTCGGTTATGACAATAATGGCAGTAGTGAAGATGATGAAGTTGAACCATTACCTAGACGATCAACAAGGATCATCACCAGACCCTCACATCTTGATGATTACGTTCTTCTCGCGGAAGTAGAGGGGGAGAGATTGCTAATGATTATCAATGACGAACCATGGGATTACAATGAAGCGAGAAAGATAAAAGTTTGGGTTGATGCGTGCAAGGATGAGATTTGTTCTATAGAGAAGAACAATACTTGGGATCTTGTTGAGTTACCTGATGGTGTAAAGCCAATAGGCCTGAAGTGGGTCTTCAAAATCAAGCGCAATGCCGACGGGACTATCAACAAATACAAGGCGCGGCTGGTAGCAAAAGGTTATGTTCAAAGGCACGGAGTAGATTATGACGAAGTGTTTGCTCCAGTGGCTCGTATTGAGACTATACGTCTGATCATAGCATTAGCTGGCTCTCATGGCTGGGAGATACATCATCTTGATGTCAAGACTGCCTTTCTCCATGGAGAGCTGAAAGAGGAAGTTTTTGTGTATCAACCCGAGGGTTTTACGGTCGCAGGAGAGGAACACAAAGTCTATAGACTTAAGAAGGCCCTTTACGGTTTACGGCAGGCTCCAAGAGCTTGGAATATAAAACTTAACCAGATCTTGCGTGGCTTAAACTTTCAAAGGTGCTCCAAAGAGCCCTCTCTTTACCGTAAAGAAGCAAGTGAGGAGCTTCTAATCGTAGTAGTCTATGTCGATGATCTCTTAGTCACTGGCTCATCCTCACGAGCTATACTTGAGTTTAAGAAAGAGATGGGAGCGAAGTTTGAGATGAGTGATCTTGGTCTGTTGACGTACTATTTGGGAATAGAAGTATTACAATACGATGGAGGCATTATACTTAAACAAGATAGATATGCCCGACGGATTCTTGAGGAAAGCGGTATGAGTTCGTGCAATCTAACACACGTGCCGTTGGAGCAAAACGCTCAGTTCTCTAAGGCTAAAGACGAGGAGAAGGTCGATGAGAAAGAGTTTCGTCGAAACATTGGATGCTTACGCTACTTATTACATACAAGACCGGACCTAGCATTCAGCGTTGGAGTTTTGAGCCGGTATATGCAAGATCCTAGAGTGTCACATGGAGCAGCGATGAAACAAGTTCTAAGGTACCTTCGAGGCACTATCTTTCTCGGTTTGCGATATGAACGTGGTAAAGGTACCGGCTTGTTAGGTTACAGCGACAGCTCATGTAACGTAGACGTCGACGATGGTAAAGGCACAACGGGACATATATTCTACCTTGGCAAGAGTCCTATAACTTGGAGTTCTACAAAACAAGAATTGGTAGCTCTTTCTTCATGTGAATCAGAGTTTATGGCTGCAACAGAAGCTGCGAAACAAGCTATTTGGTTACAAGAGTTGCTAAGTGAAGCTATTGGAGAAGTAAGTGAACGTGTGGTCATTAAGGTTGATAACAAGTCAGCAATTTCTTTGTCAAAAAATCCGGTGTTTCATGGACGAAGCAAGCATATTCATAGAAGATTTCATTTCATAAGAGAGTGCGTCGAAAATGAGTTGGTTGAAGTTGAACATATTCCGGGAAGCGAACAGAAGGCTGATATCCTCACCAAATCACTTGGTCGAAACAAGTTTAAAGAGATGCGTGAACTTATTGGAGTTCAAGATGTGTGTGAAGACAAGCTCAAGCTTAAAGGGGAGAATGTTGGATAAGCTTGAGTTGCAAGTTTCCTTTTTCTTATTTAAAAGTTATGATTATCTATAAGGATTAGGATATTATGTGTGTGATAATACTATAAGGATTAGGACATGTCTAAGTCCTATATATAGTAATGCATATTGTGGTGCATAAGTGTGTGAGTTTGAGATATTAAGTTTGAGCTTTGTGATTGAATAATAAGAGAAGAACTTCTTATTGATATTGTGATTCTATAATATAGTCATACCTCTCGTCTGTCTCAAGAAGATCCTGTAAAGAATGAAGTTTCCAAGACAGAGTTTATTCACATTGACCGCATAGAGTTGCGATCATAATCCCTCGCTGTCAACGAAGCTGTTGAGTTAAGATTGTAGAATTTTCGGACAGCCTAGTGAGAGATTCGTCTGTGTAAACAAGTGGTAAGGTAAATCAAACATCTCCTCTCTAGGAAACATTTCCTTCACCATTTGGAATATAACTTCATAAACATCATCCTCTACACGAATACAGCTCCAATTCACATCTTCTAGAGCCAGAAGATCTTGTATGTGGTCCCTTATAAACTTTGAAAGACAATCGTAGTCCTTCTTCTTACGTTTCTCTTCATTTTCATCTCGCGACCCGATGTATCGTGTGTAAAGAACATCAAGCAGCTCTCCTCATGTGTCAAGCATCACAAATGTAGTTTGTGGATTTCCAGGTCCCTATCAACACGCTAGGACTCTCAGCGCAGCTTTCTCATCTTCTTTATTTTGAAATGGCCTTGAGAACGCTTTAAGAGACTTGATTACATTGTGATAATCAATCCTCCTTGTTTCTTCTTCAAAAACGTTTTGTATAGTAACCAATAAAAGAGGTTTTCCTTTTCCAAAGAAGAAAGACACTTTCTATCAAAATCCATAATCATCCCCAAGACCTTATGCCACTTGGTCTCAGGTTAATTTCATCTTGTCATCATTAATCTCTAATAAACTCCGGCATTGCTCTTTCCGATACATAGAAAAGAACTGTACCTCTAACTTGTGCACATGATATAGCTCCAAGAATCACGAAATTTCATCCTTCTCTGGAACATGATCCAGTTGGGCGTAAATCCAATTCCTCTCTTCCTCAATGGCTTCTTCAGATATCTGAATTTATTAAGAAAATCAATCGTCCAGATTTCATCATATCTCTCTGTCACGTACTTATTAAGATTTGGTTCCAATTCATCTTCAATCCTTAGAGTAGACACCAAATCATTTTCCCGTAGTTTTTATAATAAGCGTTCAGATCAGTTCCTTGCATGTATTTCCTTTTCTTGACACCGTTCCTCACTATCATCTTCATCGATAATGTAGTCTCTCAATTCATCATTAACATCAGATTTCTTTAAACGTTTGGACTTGGTCATTTTCTGGAGATTGTTGTTGTTTTCCTAGAGAAGCTGATAATCGTCTTCGTGAAGATTGAAATCATCTTTCTTTTCTCCATCATGATGATCATCACTACATTGCATCTTTTCTCCTTCAACGTCATCACCTTCCATTAAAAACCCATCACCATATATAGTCGTAATGATCTTCCTCTTTAACAATCTCCTACTCTCTGTCGAAAACAAATCGGAATTTTCAGAAAAGAAAAGAAGAACAATAAACTCAAAGGGACTTAGATTTTATCTACCTTTGTCATGGTGGACGTTGTTCCTCGCCATGACTAGTTCAAGAAGAACAAAAAGCCCTAGAGGGTTAGGGTTTGGAGCAGCGCTTTTTATGGAACAATTTTTTTTATTAGTTGCACACTGTCATGCAGTGATTTTTAGTGTAAAAGGCCAATTAAAGCTTCTTTTTCTATTTTTCAAATCCTTTGGGTGTTTTTACCACATGTGAAAGTGAACAACAAATCTGAACGTTGTAACATGCAACGGTCTATACATAAAGTACATTCTCGTCTCGTTCCGTAAGCCAAGTTCTGTAAATGAAGCTTCGTGAGATTCCTTCTTTGTAATGTTGATTATGTTCTCTGTTCGATTTGGACAACAAAACAAATTCAAAACTATTATATGAAGAACAACAAATCGAAATCCCCAAATTTCAATTCGAAAACCTTAAGAAGAGAAAATTCCCAAATTTTGAAGAGGAATCATACTGAAATGGCGTCGTTGGAGAATCAAATCTTCGTGCACTTCGTCGGAGATTATGACAGTATTCTTCGCCGGAGATGATGGAACGAAATCGAAGTCGACGTTACGTGGTCTTCGCCGCCGTGAGAGAGAGCGAAGAGAAGAGATTCACCGCCGTGAGAGAGATCGAAGAGGAGAGGTTTCTGAGTTTTTTTTCGGTTGTTTTATTTAATATAAAACAAGGGTATTAAGGATATTTAGTATACTAATAAATGTTATTTTTGTGACTTTTCTCTTCTAGTGCTATTTTTGAGACAAAAATTCAAAAATGCTATTATGGAGATTGCCCAAAATTTTACATAATAAATTTCAAAAATTTTAGAAAGACAGATAAGTCCCTATACATATTGTATATAATTTTATGTTACATGAATGTTTTTAAGAATTTACGCATTCGAGCTATCACGTTCAAAGTTAGAGCGGTTACAGTCGTTCATACCTTTAATAAGAAATTTCATTGTTTTATTATATAACTAATCATAATTAAAAACAAATTTCAATAATTTTTTATTTATCGTAATAAAAAAATAGTTTATATTGTGTTTATCTAAAATTTACATCATAAAGTTTTAACCTTTTTAAAAAAGATGAACCCTTAATGAATAATTTGATTTTTGAATATAATTAACCATAAGTAAAAACGAATTTCAGTGACTTGATAATTATAATTATAACCCTTAATAAATAGTTCATAGTATTGTTAATAACAATTTAGGGTATCAAATAACAAGTTAAAAATTTGAAGGCAAAAAAAAAAAAAAATTTCAACAAGGTAAAACAAAAGGACTCAGTTTTGAATCTGGACTATGAATCAAAAATAAGTTTGAAGGAAGGGGTTTTAATATAAATAAATACTTAATATAGGCGAAAGAAGCAACTCGTATTCCTCCTCGTGAATTCCACGCCCCCTCCCCCTTTCCTTCTTCTTCTCCGTTGGAAACTCACAAACATATCAACCAATTTTGTCTTTGGTCAAACACATTGATTCCCTCAATCTCTTGCAAATTTCAAAGCTCCTAGATTCACACCGCATACCCAGTTTTGTGCTCAGAGTTTTCAGACATCACCCGGTCGTTAGGTATTTCTATCGCATCTCAAAGTTCGTGTCTTTGGGGGTAGATTCTGCGTTTTTTTTGTCTGAATTCGACTTGTTTTTTCTATCACTACCTACAACGCCAATTTGATTGAGAAAGAGACGACCTTTATTTGTTAATTATCAGTGTGAATGTTGAACTGCTGGATGTGGTGGGGGTGGTTTATGCATTAAGTAGATCTCGTGGTGTATTAGCTGAGCTCGTCTTTGCAGGTACCTCTCACTGGTGATAATGGCTAGCAATGAGATGGAGAAATCTAGTAAAGAGAAGGAACCTACAACGCCTCCTCCTCCTCCCTCTTCACAGGTTTTGTTCTACTTCCAGCTAGGTTGTGATTCTGTATTTTATAATTGGCAATGTTATGTGTTTGCAGGAGCCTTCCTCGGCTGTGAGTGCTGGCATGGCTACTCCTGATTGGTCTGGCTTTCAGGTATAAGACAGATTCCTCCGTTTATGAATCTGTTTTTTTGTTTCGTTTGAGGGTTAGGGGTTCCTTTCTTTTGCTCCTTTGACAGGCATATTCTCCTATGCCGCCTCATGGTTTTGTGGCCTCAAGTCCACAACCTCACCCTTATATGTGGGGGGTTCAGGTAAAACTGACTGTTTTTATAGATTCATCGCCTTTTATCGTGATGTATACATCAGTGCTTCTTGGAGGTTTGAGGTTTAGTTTGCATGAGTTCTAGCGTTTGATTTGATATTTCTAATGCCTTGGGAACTGGTCTTCTTTTGAGTCAAGATTAACTCCAACTATTAGTAGCTTTGATTGGTTGATGAATGTGAACTTTTTGCAGCATATGATTCCTCCTTATGGAACTCCACCTCATCCGTATGTTGCAATGTATCCCCCAGGTGGCATGTACGGACATCCTTCAATGCCTCCGGTACTATATTTGATTGCCATGAGCTATGTATTGAAACGGTGTGGTTGTTGATCATTTCCTTATAACTTATGTCGTTCTGTATCAGGGATCTTATCCATATAGCCCCTATGCTATGCCTTCTCCCAATGGAATGACCGAAGCTTCTGTGAGTTTGCGCCTCCTCATTGATAATTTTCTTTTTGTTGCTACCATTTTTTATTACCAGATCATAACTAAGAGATTATTTTATGCAGGGGAATACTACAGGTGGCACTGAGGGTGGTGATGCTAAACAATCCGAAGTGAAGGAAAAATTGCCTATCAAAAGATCAAGAGGAAGCTTGGGAAGTTTGAACATGATTACAGGAAAGAACAATGAGCCTGGGAAAAACTCAGGAGCATCAGCTAATGGAGCTTACTCTAAAAGGTATATGTAACTTGCTTGACTTTCTCCAGTTTAAGGGATGTGGCTATTCTCGTAGGATTTAGACTTTCTCTGGACTTATTAGATAATAACACCATTATTTCACTGCTCTGAGATTACAGTGGAGAGAGTGCTTCTGATGGTTCAAGTGAAGGAAGTGATGCGAACTCTCAAAATGTAAGTTTTGGAAAGCATTTATCTTAATGTAGGCTCTCTTTCCAACCACTAGATTGACCTATTCATATCTGTCAATCTCGTATATTTTCTCATGTAGTTTTGCACATTGTCACACATAAGAAAAAAACAATATAGTTGTATAAATTTGCCTCTAAGTTGTTAATGTTGGATCGTTCCGTTTGAATAGTCTTTAAGATATTTGCTCTGTCTATGGTTACCACTATAGTTGTGATTCGGATTTGCTTTGCTGTTCTTGTAGGGCTCGGGATCTGGACAAGAAGGGAAGGATGGTTGGTTTTTGATCCTTTAGTTTTTTTCCTTTCATTTCATTCATGTGACTTAACACTGTGAGAGTGCTTTATTGTTTTGTAAAATTCAGAGAATGGTGATTCTGCTAATGCCCCCCGGAATGGTACACCGGTGAGCCAGACCGTCCCAATCATGCCAATGCCAGCTGCAGGCCCACCGACGAATTTAAACATTGGGATGGAATATTGGGGCGCTCCTACTTCAGCAGCTATCCCTGGAATGCATGGGAAAGCATCTACACCAGTTCCTGGAGTCGCTGCTCCAGTCTCTCGAGATGGTGGCCATTCACAACCCTGGTTACAGGTGTGTGCTGTGCACTCCTCTGCTCTATTCCTTCTCATAAATACTCAAAACATTAAAAATGCTTATCTTTGCAATCAGGACGATAGAGAAATTAAGCGACAGAAAAGGAAGCAGTCCAATAGGGAGTCTGCTAGAAGATCCAGATTGCGTAAACAGGTAACTTAAACATAACCTTAAACCACGTCCATGTGAGAAAATTATGGGACATAGAAGAAGTTGTTTATGTGTGTGTGTTTCAGGCGGAATGTGATGAACTGGCACAACGAGCTGAGTTGTTGAATGAAGAAAACGCAAGCCTGAGAGCAGAAATCAACAGGCTCAAAAGCCAGTGCGATGAGCTCACCTCTGAGAATACCTCTCTCAAGGTTAGAAAACAAAAACAAAAGTTTCTAGGGCCAACCAAGCAAACAGTAACTAGTAACTAAGTTTTGTGTATTTGTTTTTGTTTCTTGCAGGATCAGCTTTTATCATTCCCTTCACTTGAAGCCATTAACATGGACAAGGACGACCAAGAACCAGAAGCCTATCAAACAGGCGTCACAGAGAGAAAGGTTGATGATACCTACAAAAACTCAACGTGAAAGAAAAAAAACATACAGCGAAACCAATTCATAACACAGAGTTACAAAAAAGTGGCAGCAGCCACAACAACAACACTCGGCGGTTCGTTGCTAACAGATGGTTGTAGGATATTACTATATTAGGTATTAGAGATCAATTGGTCTGGAATAGTTTCTTAGCCCTTTGTTGAAGATGGTTGGTCCTGTCTGTGTACTACGTAAGCTACTAAAGTGGTTTGAATCCTAGTTGCAGAAGAGAATCTGAGGCAATGTGCTTTTTATGTATCCAATGTACCATTTTTTAATTTAGATTTTTTTTTTTTGGATTTTCACTTGATGAATGTGTTATGTTATTGCTGATTTTGATATTTGGTCGTATCATTTTTGTATAGATCCTAAAAGTGGCCGTGGGTGGGTTTGGCTCTATCACTTGAGAAATATCTGAAAAGTCCAGGTTTGATATGGTATGAAAGCACTCATGTCATGAGATGAGATTGTAAGTTCAGAAGAGGATGTAGCGACAGGACTTATATGAGGAAGTTAATGATGACCATGTGCAGAGGAAAAATATCAGTGAAAGCTAGCTTGTGATGGGACAGGGGAAGCCTGGTTTACTTTGAATCCGGAGGGGAGGTAGGGGGGGGATAGATAAAAAAAAATGGCGGTAGTCTGGTAGTAATCTTTTTTGGGGCTTAGTGTGAACCGATCGTTTGTTACAATCCACCGTATAAACAACCGAAAATTGGTCTAAAGAAAATCAAATCTATAACTGACGTACAACTCCAAAATTGGTATTCAAACTCGGAACATCTGGAGGGGGGTGGGGTGGGTGGGAGACTATAGATAAAAAAAAAGTGTTAGAAAGGAAACGACCCATCAAAAACTATCTAAGCCCAAGTGGCGGTAGTCTGGTAGTAATTTTTTTTTGGGGCTTAGTGTGAACCGATCGTTTGTTACAATCCACCATATAAACAACCCAAAATTGGCGAAAGGAAAATCAAATCTATAACTGACGTACAACTCCAAAATTGGTATTCAAATTCGGATCAGGTAGTGTGGTACGCTTTCGGGCTAGTCCATTTTATAGCACTAAGTGCATTTCTCCCGGAACCGACCTGATAGCGATAGGATTCATTAAAAAATAAGAACTACTAGATCTCAACCCGCGCAACCGCGCGTGTTTTTGTTTTCATTTATTTTTATATAAACATTTTGTTTTCAATTCTAAATTGATATATATTATAATATATATGTATCTATTAATTTTTTAAACATAATAAGTATACGGTATATTTTTCATTGAATAGATTGTTTCAAACTTTCACATATATTTGTATCTTCTTCTATATATATATATTTTCGGATTATTATTTCATTATTAAAATCGTAACTATATATATAAAGATTAGTAAAATTATTTTTTTTTTGTCATATTCAAAGATATTGTAACTTTTCACAAATTTAGAAAGTTTTTTAAAAAACAAATCTTTCGCTTGTTTACCCATCAAAAACTATCTAAGCCCAAGTGGCGGTAGTCTGGTAGTAATCTTTTTTTCTTAGTGTGAACCGATCGTGTGTTACAATCCACCATATAAACAACTCAAAATTGGCCTAAGGAAAATCAAATCTATAACTGACCTACAACTCCAAAATTGGTATTCAAACTCGGATCAGATAGCGTGGTACGCTTTCGGGCTAGTCCATTTTGTAGCACTAAGTGCATTTCTCCCGGATAGCGATAGGATTCATTAAAAAATAAGAACTACTAGATCTCGATCCGCGCAACCGCGCGAGTTTTTGTTTTCATTTATTTTTATATAAACATTTTGTTTTCAATTCTAAATTGATATATATTATAATATATATGTATCTATCAATTTTTTAAACATAATAAGTATACGGTATATTTTTCATTGAATAGATTGTTTCAAACTTTCACATATATTTGTATCTTCTTCTATATATATACATTTCCGGATTATTATTTCATTATTAAAATCGTAACTATATGTATAAAGATTAGTAAAATTATTTTTTTTGTCATATTCAAAGATATTGTAACTTTTCACAAATTTAAAGTTTTTTAAAAAATAAATCGCTCGCTTCATAGATTTATATTATCGAGTAAATAATTAAACATTTAGTTTTTGTTTCATTTTTAAAATAAACTATATAGTTTAAATTTTGTTTTCATTGGTTTAAGGCAGTAAAGATTAATCATTGTTAGATAATATGAAAAAAAAAATTATAATTTTAAAAGTTAACATCGACAAATATTTAAATATTTAACATATGGAGGTATAATATTACAACATTAAATTATATCTATTTAATTTATACTATCTATAAATCCAATGGATCATCTATTGTTTAAATCCAATTATTGATAGCCCAATAAAAATTTCTGGTAGGTCCAAAATATAAATGATAAGATTACAGATTAAATGTAACATGACTTTATAATAATATGTCCATTAAGTTCATTTTTTTTAAAATCACATATGAATCAAGGTTGTGACTTCTGCTTTAATATATAAGACTAGACCCTGATCCGCGCGCCTGCGCGGATATGAATTTTCAGTTTTAATTATTTATTTTATTAAATGATGTATTTGTAATATTCGTTCATATTATATTCATTAAGTAAATATTTTTTTTTGCATCTTAAACTATCTATTTTTTTTACGAATATGTGATATCATATAATAAATATTAAAAAAATGAGTATAGAGTTAATTAGATAATTTTAAAAACAGAAATTTTTCTTTCATGTGCGATATCATATAAATAATGATCCGCCCAGTTAACAAAAATCATGATTATTTTATGTGTAATTTTTTTTATTTTGATCATTTCTTTAAAACTATATTAAATTTTACATATTTTAATTAGAATATTTTTAATATCTTTACCTTTTTATTTGAAATGCAACTCAGTATTTTTTTAACAATTATAAAAAAATATTTAAAAAATATTTTTAGAATTAGTTTGAAAAATATGAAAATTACATTTTAAATTAAAATTATCCTAAAATATGATAAGTTTTGATGTAAACGAAAACTCAAATTATGTCAAAAATAATGATATTCAATGATAATAACAATTTTAATTGATTATTTTTTAAAAAATACGTTTACAAAAATATTGTTTGAAAAAAAATTCATTTATCTTTCAAATATAAAATGAAAATATTATAATTAAATAATAAAAAATATAAATAAAAACCATAAATTTAGCAAATGACAACTGAGTTATATTATGCTAAAAAATTTTTTCTAACAATTTAGCAAATGACAAATGAGTTATGAGCAAATAATACAATATAATTTTTAAAAACATAGTCATTCTTAAATATTTTTTGAATAAATAAATATTTTTTAATTTAATCAACTGAAAATAATATCCGTACAATTGTGTGAGTCAAATTCTAGTTTTATTGATGCATGTTATATATTAGTGCTGTATGTTTTAGGTAACATTTTAATGATGCACGTTTTTTAAAATCTCCATTATTAAAATTATGCACGTAAGGATAACTCATGAATTTTTTTTGTTGATTAAATGACATTATGTCCAAATTTATTTAAGGATATTTCATTAAGGTAACTGAAAAAGACAAACAATAAAATATGAAGTTTAAATTCATTTAAGCATATTTCATTAATGTAACTGAAAAGACAAGTAATAAATTAGGCAGATTTATTCGTTTTAGGATATTTCATAAATGCAACTGAAAAAGACAAGCAAAAAAATAGGGAATTTAATTAACGAAGTAAGAACATTTTCAAATGGGTACTTCTCTTTTTAATAATATAGATGTAAGCAACATGTTCAATGACAATATTTCATGAGGCTTCTCACTTGAACTGAAACAACCAAGTTTGTCTCAGAGATAAGCTGCTTAAAAAGGAAACTACTTGGGCCGAAAGCCTATTATAACTCTGAATTTCTCAAACGGCGTCGTTTCCACGAAGTCCTATGTTTTGGACAACGACCAAAGCCTTGTCCAAATCCGGGTTTTGTAATAGATCAAACCGGCATAGTTGAAAAAGATAATAATAAAAAAATAAAAAATGTATATATTTCGTAATGAAAGGATTAAAGCCCTTTTTGTCCACGCCAATATTACAAGGCAAGACACCGCCGACTTATAGCTTCGTCGCCGGAGAGACCGACCTTCTTAAATTCTATATATATAAAAATGGCTTGCCTTCTTCTAAACCCTTTCTTCTTCGTCGCCGTCACTGTTTTAGGGTTCTCGTTGCTTTACCATTATTCTACCCTTACCTTGCCATCCATCTGAATAAAAAAATTCATTAAGGTTCTTTTTTTAATTTTCTAAAAGTTTCTTTTTATATTTTATCTTCGATTATGTGAACTGATGTTCCTTTTAGTCCATGTTAGATTACAAATTTTTGGCTTTCGAGTGGCTTTCTGGAAAGAATTGTTTTAAATTTGTATTGTACTTGTGAAACTGTGTTGGAGTTAGGATCTGTCCTATTGTTTAGTCTTCTGCGATTATTCTTCTTATTGGCTAAGTTGTAGCTGGCCAACACCAACAGAAAGAAAAACAAAAAAAACACTCGTCTAAGCTTGCATATTCAGGTGGTTTTTGGTTATGATAGATTGGATTGGTTCACCTTTTTTTTTTTGTGCACCTAAACACATGAAAACTTATCTTGATAGATAAATAATTTGTTTTGACTTTAAGCCTGTTTGTATGTTGGTCTGTTTCCGCCATTGAAGGTTGACAATTTTTTGGTTTGGACTTGTCGTGCAGTGACACTTACTGGAGAAAGAAAGTGGATTTTTCTTCTCTGATTACTTTTTATCAAGGCACCAAAGATGAAGACTAGTCAGCCTGGTTAGTCTCAAGCTTTTCCTGATGGGGTTTACCCTTTAATCAATATACTTCGGATTATTTATTGTATTTGCTATTTTGCACATCTTTGTATGTTTTGTACTTCAGTGTGTGTTTAAAGATCTTACCTGTTGAGTCAGTCACTGTAATGGTGTTTTTTTGCTGGGAAACTCATGAATCACTGTTCATATAGTTGCCCTTTCTCATTGTGGTGTAGCAGTGTCTTTTGTGATGTGTGTTATTACATTATGATAGTCTTTCTATTATATGCTTTTTCCTTACTGTACTATATGAGATTATTTCCTTATTAATATTTAAATACTTTTAAGTGGTCACTGCATTTTTTTTTTAATTATCTGATGCTTACCCCTCTTTTGTCTTGCAGCTTTTTTCGACGCTGTTGATGTGTTGCTATCTCTAGGACTGCTAGAGATTTAGACGTTTTAGCTGAGTTTCTGTTCAAGGTTTTAGGTTTAGCTTTGTTACTAGATAGACATGGAGTCCAACATCGTCAAGGTATTGGATAGTAGTTTTAAAGATGGACCTGGAAAAAAGAGAAAGCATCCTGATTACTGTGAATCTGGAAGGTCATTTGCAAAGCTGCAATGTGTGCTCTCACCAACTGAAAAGCTTAATAGTGGAAACAAAGTTAATGCTTCTGAGAATCTCTCTGGCAAGTCTCTGGTCAGATACTACTCTTACTTCAAGAAGACAGGAGTGCCAAAGCGTGTGATGATCTATGAGAACGGCGAATGGACTGACTTGCCTGACCACGTTATTTGGGCTATCAGGAATGATCTTGAAGCAAAGAGAGCTGCAATTGAGGTAAACTGGTCCGGCCGCTGTTTTGTTCTTGATTTCTTACACATGCATCGCCTAGACTTGGAAACGGGTGTAAGAACCCACCTCGCATGGATTGATATAGCTGGAAAATGCTTTTTCCCCCAAGTTTATGAAAGGGACCGTGAGGAAGATCAATGTGAGATCAAGCTGCACCTTGAAGTTGATGTCAATGGTGTTGTTCAGCCATCTTTGAATGAGTCGTCAGAGGATAGCTGCAGCCTTGGGACTAATATACTCTCTAGTGTCAAGCCTGATGAAGAAGAAGAAGTTAATATAGATGCTGTCAAAGAAAAGTTTGTTTTAGGTATGGCCACTCTAGGCCATGTAGAGTTGCTTGATGCGTATCGTTTCTCAGGTGACACCGCCAAAGATCGTCAATCTCTCTTTAACAAACAAGCTGACATCACAAAGTTACGCCGAGGAGATGCAAACATTAGATACGCATGGGTGCCTGTTAAGAAGAAACTGTTATCTTCAGTCATGAAGCATGGACTTGGTGTGTGTGGAGAGTTCATCAAAAAGTCTAAGTATGGTGTTGGGGTTCACTTAACCGCTGCAAACTGCCCTTACTTCAGGTTTAGTTTAGTTCATTTTTTTTTTATGTTTTCTCTCTTTAAGAACATGTGTGGAGGATAATGTTTTTACAGTGCTACACATTGTGATATTGATGAAAACGGTGTGCGTCACATGGTTTTGTGCCGTGTGATAATGGGGAACATGGAGCCTCTTGGGGGTGGTAGAGGGCAGTTCTTTGCTGGTGGAGAAGAGTATGATAATGGAGTTGATAATGTCTCGAGTCCGAAGCATTATCTTGTCTGGAACATGAATGTGAACACTCATGTTTATCCAGAATTTGTAGTTAGCTTCAAGCTGTTGTCTATCCCCAATGCTTAAGGTGATTTCTCCTTTCACATTAAAAAAAGGTTACTATTTCCATCAAAAAAAAAATCTACTGATGACGCATTGAATGGGATATACAACATATAGATCTTGCTGAAGATCAGCTTGTGACCTCTGGGGTAGTAGTGACCAATGTTCAAGAAATCGCTAGGCGGTGGTTAGGTGCTTTATAGAGGATTATTGTTTAGGCAGGTGGTTAGACCGATTTTGTAAAAAAAATAGTTGAGGTCGCCTAGATTTTTAGAACATTGATAGTGACACACTTCATCATCCCACGGGTCTAGTGAGATAAATGTTCATGGCTAAATACATATGAATAATTTTGAACATCACATTTTTTTGTTGCCTATACCGTTTTTGCAGGGGATTTGCTTTCTGAGAACTCACGGCTCACCTTGAAAGGAACCAAAGGTTCTGTTTCAAATGTGAGTTTTTTTTAATTGTACCTGAGGAACATTCTTGTTATCAGTTGGTCAACGTGTATCTTTGATTGGGACTTGAAAACAGTGATGCGGCTTGTTTGTTTAAAGCAGGGGACAGGGAGGGTAACAAATGGAAACAAGAGTGCCGGTTCTGCTTTGATGCCTTACCCTCTGCTCTTCAATGCAATGTCAAGCAGAGTTACTCAGGAAGAGATGGACTTGATCACTGCTGATTACCAACAACTCAGGGTATATAGTAGTGAAACTATTTTGAGTCCTTGCCCATTTATATTACCTATATGCCAAGATGTCATCGTCGGAATATGTGTGTGTGATCTTGCAGGAGAAGAAGATTTCTAGAGAGGAATTCTCAAGGAAGCTGCGGGTGGTTGTTGGAGATGATGATCTGCTGAGAACCACCATAACATCTCTTCAAAGCTTGCCATCAATGAAAATGAAACCGGTCACAGGTGGCTATTGAAGATGATGACGACATTTTGTTATGGGAGAGGGATTGGAAAATGCGTCGACTTCTTTGTTCTATCGTGAAACTTTATGATTAGAGATTAGGAGGAGAAACAGCTATCTTAAGAACAATACTAATATTGCTATAAGTTAAATTTACTCTTTTCTGAAACTGATCAAAGAGTCTTTAACTGGTTTTCCTTTTGTGAAACTAATCTTCACTGTGACTGGTTATTATTATACATTGTTATAACACTTATTATGTGAAATGTGAATCAAACTCCGGTGGAAGTCCCTTGTCCGAGATGATCAGCTTCTTTGAGTGCACTTAGTGTCACCTGAGCCAAGCTCCTGGCATGCGTAGGGTCCCAACCTTGGAGCTTCACAACCACGACTGCGTTTGAATATCCAATCTCCCTCTCTTGCTTGTTTCGACTCAGCTTCTTCTTAGCTTATTCTTCATCTACATTCAGAAGCAATCTTCTTCGCATGAAACCAACGAATACTACTTTGATATGTGCCACAGAATAAAACTATGCAACAAGCACATGCAACCCTCCTAAACATTTAACAAAGAAAAAGAAAATCCATTTCCGTTTGACGTTAAGGATCTATAAATTAAACGTACACATGTGATTCAGATTCTCATACGTATTCTCGAAAGCTGTTTTTTTATTAAAAACAAAACATTTTCTTGTAGAATTAATAACTTAAAAAAACATCAGCTAAACTGAAATCTAATAAAAACTAAACTATAGAGCTAAAAACAGCTGAGATCTCGATTTATGTTCTGGTTGCTAATTGATTGACGTGCTCGATTAGTAATAGCAAAAATAAAAATTTGAAGAATAATTTCATGGAGGACAAAAACCATGTGCAAAGAACACACTCACAAAATATTATTTTCTATTTGTGAGTAAAAGAATACTACCATAACAACAACAAAGAAAAGAATAAATTATTTGTCGTCTCAAGTTAAGGATTCAACAACTAGAAGTTGAAAGAGATTTCACGACTCAAAACATATATATTGTGGAGACTTGTGCATAGTTCTAGTTTTGTATACCAAAATCCAAATAACTCAAAAAGTTCAACTTTTTCTCAACAAAAACAAACAAACAAACTATATATTGAAAGAGAGATTGAGAGTATCCATGGATGTCAATGGTGAATTTCATCGAATAGAAAAAGATGGTAAACTATGTTTTGAATATCACCATTCAAAATACCATCCCATACCCCAAATTCAAAGCCTATCCTCCTCCAATGAAACAATCATCAACAACCACACATCTCAATCTCTTTTCGTATGTCCAGTTACGCGATGTCGTGTTGCACTTAACGAGTCACCTGATAGATCCACATTTTCTCCAATCTTTTCTTCTCCAGAGTATCTCTTCTCTACAATAGATCATGATCTTTACCATTCATTACTCCCTTTGTTTTGGTGCAACAATAAAGACTTTGAAATAGATGGTGGGTGTGACATATGCAAAGGTTTAAATTCTGGCACCGATTATTATCTTTGTGACTACTGTAATGGACAGTATCACAGAGAATGTGTTCAGTCTCCACTTAAAATAAAATCTCCTTATCACCTTCAGCATTCTCTCCAACTTTGCTTTTATTGTCCAAGTGCTCGTATCATCGAATGTTTAGTATGTGGAAGAAGAATAAGCCGTCTACTATATTATTGTGACATTTGTCGAGTTTTCATGCATTCAGTATGTGTCATGAAACCCATACCCTTTTTTATAGACCTACCAAAAAGGCATGATCATCCTCTCACCTATTTTCCTAGACAAACTTTCTTAACTTGCAACGTTTGTGGCTTGTTAAGGAAACTTTATCCCACATATATATGTGTCACATGCAACTTTGTAGCTCATAAAGATTGTATGTATTTTCCTCGCATCATCCAAATATCACGTCACCGCCATCGTATCTCTTACAAATCTTCACTCCCTTCCGGAGAATGGTTATGTGGAGTTTGTCGCCAAAATATTGAGATCGATTATGGTGCTTATAGTTGTGACAAGTGTTGTAATTATGTTGTTCATTCAATATGTGCTCTAGGGAAGGATGTGTGTGATGGAGAAGATCTCGAAGGTGTACCAGAAGAAGATGATATAACATTAGGTGTTGAATCATTTGATGTGATATCTGAAGGAGTGATACTTCATTTTCTTCATGACCATCATCTCTACCTCCAGGCCAGTACACTTTATGATGAGAATAAGTTTTGTCAAGCATGTGTTCTACCTATCTTTGAAGGTAATATTTATTCTTGTATCGAGTGTGGCTTCATCCTCCATGAAACATGCGCACAATCTCGCCGCAAATTACAACATGCGTTACATCCTCATCCACTTACACTGAGGCCTCTGAATCAATATGAATATGTTGGCTTCGAGTGCGATGCTTGTGATCGTTTTTGTGGTGGGTTTATCTATGGGTGTCATTCAAAGGAATGTGACTTCGATCTGGATATACGGTGTGCTTCAATATCTGAACCGGTTGATTACCAAGGTCATGAACATCCCTTGTACTTAGCTTTAAACTCTGAAGAACAGCCCATATGTCATGTATGCAAAATAAAATGTGGGAAGCAATTAAATTGCATCATCTGCAATTTTATTATATGCATTAAATGCACTACCTTACCATATAAAGTAAGGTATAAGCATGATAAACATTTTCTCAGAGTTCTGTGGGAGGAAGAAATATGTGACAAAAGTTGGTGTGAGGTGTGTGAACATGATTTGAGAAATACAAACACAAATGTGATCTATTGGTGCGATGAATGTTGCATCACCGTTCATGTTGAATGTTTATTTGGTGATCACCCGTATCTGAAGCATGGTCAATTTTTAAAAGAAAATGGGATCAAGCTCCAAATTCTTTGGAAAAGCAATACTTCTCGACCATCGTGCAATTACTGCAAAAATCGTTGTCAACACAAAATATTTATGAGAGGTGACATCGTAGCATGTTCTAGGAGATGTGCTCTTAGCGATTCTTAACTTTACTTTATAAGATATACAAGAATCTTGTGAAATGTATTATATATCTATTATCTAATTTATTTTTCTATTGTAATTCATATATGATTTCTTTGTTTGATAAGTTTCAAATATAATGTAACTTTATGTTTATATATGGAGTTTGTTGGTTCTTGCTAGTGAATATCACCATTATCACTAGGTATCCTTATCTCAATTGTAAATGATTCTGAATTGTGTCAGAGGTATACGGTTCGAGAAATTGATAAGACGAAACTAATATTATACGTTCTTGTTTGGATGCGGTGATTAGGAGTTTTGGCCTAGAACCTTTTTGGTATCTATACTATTAAGCAAAATCCCTACTAGAATTTTTTCCTTACCTTTTAAGTGATTTACACTAGATCTTGACCCGCATGCGAATTTTTTTATTTATATATTAAAATATTTTAGTTTATATAAAAAATTACCAATAACTTAATGTAATTTAGTGTTATATATTATGTAATATTATAATAGCTATGTTTACGTGGCTTATATATTATTACTATAAATTTTATATTTTTGTAACAAAAATTATTTTTGAAACTTTATTATGTAACAATATTACTTTACATACTTTTTTATTTAAAATTTATATGAAAGCAAATTAAATTGGATCTATATAGTAGAAACTATATTTTTTGAGATATTGTAAAGAACTTCTTTTAAAGAAAAACTATAATACATTGTACTTCAAAATATGTTTGTAGTAAATATCATATTTGAGAAATACACTAAGTTGGATAAAATATCTTCTTTTAATTTGAAATAGAAATGAATATTTCTAACAAAATCTTTGTAAATTTTATTTTTGAAATTAATCAGTTTAAATTGTTATTATCAGTGAATATATAATTATAATACTTTATATAATTTTAAATTTTTATATATAAATCAAAACTAAAATAAATTTTAATTTCTAATTATATTTTATGATAACTAAAATTAAAATTAATTACTTTTGGATATAAAATTTAAACTGATTTCGAAAATATTTTAAAAGATTTTTTTAGAACTTTCTTAAAAAATATTTATTGTATTCAATTAAAAAGATAAATATTATAATTAATTCATGTAAAATTTGATAAAATTTTAAAGAATGGTCCAAATTAAAAAATCACGCATGAAAAATTCATCACTACAGTATATATATATATATATTAAAAATATTATATATTTATCAATACATGTTTGTTAAAACCACATCTATATAAATGTTGATACATGTATAATGTATAACATAATTAATAATAATAACACTTATTATGAAAATACAATAGTGATAGGATTTTAATTTTGATTTTATTTTATTATTTGCATGGTGAAATTCTAAAATTAAATATTATTATTATTAATTAGATCATATGCAGGTATTAACTCTCGAATAATTAAATGTTATTATTATTAAGTAGATTATAAATGGTTAGATGCAACTATAATTATATATTGATGGAATAAATATATTTTCGAAATTATCCATATCTAATAATATTTTGATGGAATAAAAAAGAGAATTAAATATCTTGTTAGGATATTGTTATGAAAATACAAAAAAAAAATGTAAACAACTTTCAAGTGATGATCCATTCAAAATATCACACATGAAAAAAGTCATGACTTCTCTTTTAATAATATAAACTAGGATAAGACCTGCGCCTTGCGCAGGGTGAGTTTATTTGTATATATTATCGAGAGTTTTTTTTATATATTTGATCATTTTATTTATATATAAAATATTTTTTGTTGTTATTATATAATTTCTTTCTGATGGATCGGATCAATTTTTATTAAAAATAATAGAACAAAACTATAATTAATACATCATGGGTTGATAGGATTGGACATTAAACAAATTATGACATAAAAACCTTATTTTTTTCCATCGAACACATTCTTGAAAAAGTGAACAGTATTGTTTTCACAGTTGAATTATTTTGACTTTTATCTTCCATATGGTTTTGAAAGCTTTCAAATCAACCATCGAATTGATACATGTCATTTTAATGTTTTTAGTCGTATACTTAAGGAAAACTTACATTTTTGTAATTTAAAGTCATTTTAAAAATTCAAAATATAACATATAAGAAAAAATCTAACATATAAGAAAAGTATAACATATAAGGTGTCCTCATTTTTGTATTTTAAAGTCGTTTTTTAAAAAAATATAACATATAAGGTTTCCTCATTTTTGTAATTTAAAGTCATTTTAAAAAAATTCAAAATATAACATATAAGAAAAAATATAATTTTTTTATTATATGGTTAATGTGATTATTTATTTTTTTAATAATATAAAATTAAACAAAATGAAGAAGGATGCAAAAATTATTATCAAATCTTTATTGTTCATAATCATTAATTGCCGTATATATGTAAATAATATTAGGTTATTTCGTAGCTTTTATTTAGGGAAAGAATACACACTTTTTATATTTTAGGTTAATATAATGTTCTCTAGTGGACATTAAACAAATTATGACATAAAAACCTTATTTTTCCTCTCGAACACTTTCTTGAAAAAGTGAACAGTATTGTTTTCACAGTTGAATTATTTTGACTTTTAACTTACATATAATTTTGAAAGCTTTCAAATCAACCACCGAACTGATACATGTCATTTTAATGTTTTTAGTCGTATACTTAAGGAAAACTTACATTTTTGTAATTTAAAGTCGTTTTAAAAAATTCAAAATATAACATATAAGAAAAATATAACATATAAGAAAAATATAACATATAAGGTGTCCTCATTTTTGTATTTTAAAGTCGTTTGAAAAAATATATAACATATAAGGTTTCCTCATTTTTGTAATTTAAAATCATTTTAAAAAATTCAAAATATAAAATATAAGAAAACATATATTTTTATATTATATGGTTAATGTGATTGTTTATTTTTTTAAAAAAATATAAAATTAAACAAAAATGAAGAAGGATGCAAAAATTGTTATCAAATCTTTTATATTATTCATAATTATTAATTGTCATATATATGTAAATCATATTAGGTAATTCTGTAACTTTTATTTAAGGAAAGAATACACACTTCTTATATTTTAGGTTAATATAATGTTCACTAGTGAACATTAAACAAATTATGACATAAAAACTTTATTTTTTTCCATCGAACACATTCTTGAAAAAAGTAAACAGTGTTGTTTCCACATTTAAATTATTTTGACTTTTATCTTCCATATGGTTTTGAAAGTTTTCAAATCAACCATCGAATTGATACATGTCATTTTAAAGTTTTTAGTCGTTTGCTTAAGAAAAACTTACATTTTTGTAATTTAAAGTCGTTTTAAAAAAATTCAAAATATAACATATAAGAAAATTCTAGCATATAAGAAAAATATAACATATAAGGTGTCCTCATTTTTGTATTTTAAAGTCGTTTTAAAAAAATATATAACGTATAAGGTTTCCTCATTTTTGTAATTTAAAGTCATTTTAAAAAATTCAAAATATAACATATAAGAAAAAATCTAATTTTTTTATTATATGGTTAATGTGATTGTTTAATTTTTTTAATAATATAAATTTAAACAAAAATGAAGAAAGATGCAAAAATTGTTATCATATCTTTATTATTCATAATCATTAATTGCCATATATATGTAAATCATATTAAGTAATTCCGTAGCTTTTATTTAAAGAAAAAATACACACTTCATATATTTTAGGTTAATATAATGTTCTCCAATGTTATATAATTATGAAATAATGTGACACTATTAGATTAAAATATACTTTATATTAGATGCTCTAGAATTCTTTGAAATGGAATTTAGAAGGCATTTAGAGTGCAACCTAGGATTTGGGTTTTTTTTAATTAATACAAAATTAAGGTTCTAATTTTTCAAATGCTTCTCAATTAATATATAGGGGATATAACATATAAGAAAAAATATAATTTTTTTATTATATGGCTAATGTGATTATTTATTTTTTTAATAATATAAAATTAAACAAAATGAAGAAGGATGCAAAAATTGTTATCAAATATTTATTGTTCATAATCATTAATTGCCATATATATGTAAATAATATTAGGTTATTTCGTAGCTTTTATTTAGGAAAAGAATACACACTTCTTATATTTTAGGTTAATATAATGTTCTCTAGTGGACATTAAACAAATTATGACAGATAAACCTTATTTTTCCTCTCGAACACATTCTTGAAAAAGTGAACAGTATTGTTTTCACAATTGAATTATTTTGACTTTTATCTTACATATGGTTTTGAAAGCTTTCAAATCAACCATCGAACTGATACATGTCATTTTAATATTTTTAGTCGTATACTTAAGGAAAACTTACATTTTTGTATTTTAGAGTCGTTTAAAAAAAATATATAACATATAAGGTTTCCTCATTTTTGTAATTTAAAATCATTTTAAAAAATTCAAAATATAACATATAAGAAAACATATATTTTTATATTATATGGTTAATGTGATTGTTTATTTTTTTAAAAAAAAATATAAAATTAAACAAAAATGAAGAAGGATGCAAAAATTGTTATCAAATCTTTATTATTCATAATCATTAATTGTCATAAATATATAAATCATATTAGGTAATTCTGTAACTTTTATTTAATGAAAGAATAAACACTTCTTATATTATAGGTTAATATAATGTTCTCTAGTGAACATTAAACAAATTATGAAATAAAAACCTTATTTTTTCCATCGAACACATTCTTGAAAAAAAGTGAACAGTATTGTTTCCACAGTTAAATTATTTTGACTTTTATCTTCCATATGGTTTTGAAAGCTTTCAAATCAACCATCGAATTGATACATGTCATTTTAATATTTTTAGTCGTTTACTTAAGGAAAACTTATATTTTTATAATTTAAAATCGTTTTAAAAAAATTCAAAATATAACATATAATAAAATTCTAACATATAAGAAAAATATAACATATAAGGTGTCCTCATTTTTGTATTTTAAAGTCGTTTTAAAAAAAATATATAACATATAAGGTTTCCTCATTTTTGTAATTTAAAGTCATTTTAAAAAATTCAAAATATAACATATAAGAAAAAATCTAATTTTTTTATTATATGGTTAATGTGATTGTTTAATTTTTTTAATAATATAAATTTAAAAAAAATGAAGAAGGATGCAAAAATTGTTATTAAATCTTTATTATTCATAATCATTAATTGTCATATATATGTAAATCATATGAGGTAATTCCGTAGCTTTTATTTAAGGAAAGAATACACACTTCCTATATTTTAGGTTAATATAATATTCTCTAGTGTTATATAATTATGAAATAATGTGACACCATTAGATTAAACTATACTTTATATTTTTTTTGATGACCCTGGTGTCCGGATGCCTCGTGAGGACCCGACTAGCACCTAATGAACGTCCACCGGAGCAAGCCGGGGAGCCCGCCGAAGGCATCCAGGAGAGCTGGGCAGCCTCATTTAATTGACCCAGTGGCCACGCCCCGTTGGAAGTGTCCGTATTGGTCCGAAGACCTCAAGAGCAACATCCGCCAGACGATGCGTTCGAACCCGTCACCCCCCGTGAAGGAGAGCTACCTGGGAGCGAATTTCAACACCGCTGGACCACAAGGCGTGGTTAAAACTTGTGTGGGTTAAACAGGCTTTTTACACCCTTATTTTTAGACGCTGTCCCCACCCCCGAAGGGGCCCCCTTGCAAGAAATCCCCAAAGCCGGCGTTCAGTACTGGCCGTAGCCCACCTGACGTCGGACAGGGATTTTTTACGGTTTCAGTCCGTCCCCGGCCCTTCGAGTGTCGAACCTGCGACCTCTCGGACTCGTGTGTGAGAAACAGCTGCAGTACTGCCACTAGGCCACCTGAGTGTTCTCAACTATACTTTATATTAGATGCTCTAGAATTCTTTGAAATGAAATTTAGAAGGCATTTAGAGTGCCACCTAGGATTTGAGTTTTTTTTAATTAATACAAAATTAAGGTTCTAATTTTTCAAATGCTTCTCAATTAATATATAGGGGATTGTTATGCCATTTCTTTATTTGGATTCTTAAGATAATTTTAATTTCTTTTGTTATTTACATGGCATAACACTCCTTAATTTTAGTGACCATATTAATTAAAACCAGCCAACAAAATAAATCTATTTAGAGAATATTCCAAAACGTTGTTAAACTATTAGGACCATTTAAATTACATAGTTATATGTTACAAAGCTATTACATCTTTTATGTCACATAACACTACGTCTATTAATAATATACTAGATTTTGACTCGCGCAACCGCGCAGATTTTTTTTTCACTTTTCTAAACATAAATTATTGTTTTAGAACATAAGTGGTATATATTTTTAATGTTAATCATATACTTAAATATTTATATAACTATTTCAAATACAATAATTTTATAGTTTACATGTGATAATTAATCAATTGTTTAAACCATATGTATTTGTCACTTCTTATTATATATTTATCTTATTGTATTTGCATTTAGTTATTAAGCACATTAATATATTCATGAGAAAATATATTTTAAAAAATATTTTGTATTTAATTTATGCTAAATTCTGACCCTTCTTTTAAAACTTAATTTCTTTTTACCAATATTTTTATGCTTATATATTTTAGATAATATATTATTGTATATACAAAAGTATAAGATATGTTAATTTTTAGATATGTGTTATATACTTTGTTAATTTTAAGTTGTTGTATCATCATATTATATTTTTAAGTAAATAGTTTATATTTATGAAAATAAAATTTATAAATTTATCAATTGAATATAATTTTATCATATTTATTTTAGTATAATAATTGTGTTTTAACATGGCCATGACTATAAATTGATAAAATATGATATAATTTATTTCTTTTCATTTTTAAACGATAACTTAAAATATATTAAGTTATTGTTAAAATATTTTTACACAGATTTATTAGAATTTTTAAAATATAATATATAAATATATATTATATTTAAAATAAATATATTTATAGTTAAAATGAAAAGATATCAAAAGATATTATGGTTAAAATATTTTAAAGATTCTATTTATTATTAGTCTTAATAAAATACATTTAATAAGATTTCTAAATGATGCTCCAAATTAAAAAATCATACATGAAAGAAATCATGACTTCTGTTTTAATATATAAGATGTTACTTTTTCTGTTTTTTTCTTACGTTATTTGATTCAATGACATAAATATTGACTATATAATTAATTTCTAATGACGTGAATATTAACCATATAATTAATTTCTAACCAAAAACTTATGAAATATATGTCACAAAATAATATACTAATTTTTATTATTTACATGTGCATCAGAGTACATGTGATAATATACCAAATGATAATGTACTAATTTTTATTTTATTTAAAATTCAACTATAATGTACAAATGATATTTTTAATCATCATCATATATCAAAACAACTCTTTAAATTCAAATATAATGTAATTTCAAATTTTGAAACAATATACTAACCAACTTTAATTATTTTGTTATATATAAAAGAATGGGGTTTAATCTTCGGTTGCCAGAATCACAAACAAATTAAATATCAAATGGAGTTTAATATATATGCAGGTCAAAAAAAAATTATTATATGTACTGAAAAATAAATTAAACTTATTTTAATGGGATTGTTTGCTAGAGGAATTTTTTTGTTGTATATACGGGTCAAAATTTAGATAATACTATAAAATGTAAAAAAAAAAAATATAATTGAATAAGTTTTATCTGATATAATTTTAATTAAATGTAATTCTTTTCTAAATCGATTTTACATAAATCTCCTAAATATATACGCTTATCTACATAAATCCTAAATACTAAATTCCAATTATTTTTATATTATATTTAAATCTTTTAAAAAAAGATAATTTCTTAATCAGCCAACAATTAATAAGTAGACATTTTTACAATTATTGTTTTTTCAAGTTATTTTATCGAATATACAAAATATTTATCAAATAGAAACAGGTTGAAGAAATATATTTTTTATTTTTATTATGAACTAACAAATGGATTATGAACTAACAAATGGATTAAATTAAAATGCGTAGATTTGACCTTTGGTCGGTTGGGTACGCATATTGGAATCAAGATACTAAGCCTAATGTAATGGACCAAGGAGTCAAGGACCCAGTAAGCTTTTCACAAGCCTTTGATACATCATTGCCTGTATATTTATTTTATTCCGTATTTGTGAGTGGGGTCATCCAAATATCGTGTGGACTTGTGAAACTTACGTAATCAGAGGAGAAAGAAGAGAGTCACAGAGATCGTCACCCATGGCTACGCTCTTCACCACAACCACCTCTCGTCCTTTCTCCGCAAATCCTAGCAAGACCTTCTCTCCTTCTCTCTCCCTAAAGCCTAATGCTCTCTCTTTCTCACTAACCCACCACCGTCCTCCCAGGCCTCTCCGGTTTTCCAAAATCCGATCTTCTCTGCCCTCCGAATCAGACTCCGAACCGGAAGGTGGGTATTCAATCACAGACGAATGGGGCGAGCAACCGGCTGAACCGGAATCTCAGCCGGATAACGCTGCGTCTGCTGTTTCAGACGAATGGGGCGAGAAATCCGAACCCGTACCCGAGGAGTCCGTGACCCGGTTCGCGGAATCGGATCCTCCGACGAACGAGGACGAGTGGGAGGAAAGAGAAGGTGGTGGTGGTGATGAAGGAGTCGACAAGACTTTGGAGCTGAAGAGGTGTTTGGCTGATACGGTCTACGGAACTGAACTAGGGTTCCGAGCTGGATCTGAAGTCCGCGCGGAGGTTTTGGAGATCGTGAATCAGTTGGAAGCTCTCAATCCCACTCAGGCTCCGGTTGAGAATCCGGAGCTCCTGGATGGCAACTGGGTTTTGCTGTAAGTTAAACTGAATCTTGATCTTTGTTTTGATGTTGTAGATAACGTAGATTGTGTCTGAAACAGATTTGAGATAGTTTTGTGCATGAGGTTGAGACATTAGGGACCAGTTGCAAGATTGCTGTTCGTTTTTTTCTGTCGCGCGACCAGATCACAGTTTGCATGTTGTTCGTTTTGCTGTCCGGTTGTTGTTCGTTTCACTGAACAAACAATATTTTGTCGCAAGTTGCAGTCGTTACGAATGAGAATCTACTACAACGTACTTTGAATCTTTGATTGAGGCCAAGTGATTATTACTGTGAATAGATTTGGGATAGTTTCTGAATGAGAATGAGACATTGTTGAATCTTTGATTGAAGCCACTGTTGGTTTGTATATCTTTTTGGGGTTGTGAAACAGGTACACTGCCTTCTCTGAGTTGCTTCCTCTACTAGCTGCGGGTTCGACACCTTTGCTGAAAGTGAAGAGTATAAGTCAGTCTATAGACACAAAGAATCTCTCTATAGACAACTCCACTACTCTCTCCACCCCCTTTGCAGACTTCTCCTTCAGTGCTACTGCTTCTTTTGAAGTTCGAACCCCTTCAAGAATTGAGGTAATGTTAGGTTTCTTTCAGATTCACGTTTTGTTGGTATCCTCATCATCACCTGTTTGTCGTAATGTTAGGTTTCTTTCAAAGAAGGTACGTTGAAACCTCCAGAGATCAAGTCAAGTGTGGATCTCCCGGAGAGCGTGGGTGTGTTCGGGCAGGAGGTTAACCTCTCGTTCCTGAAGCAATCTTTGAACCCTTTGCAAGATGTGGCAGCTAACATTTCACGGGCAATCTCTGGTCAGCCACCTCTCAAGCTTCCGTTTCCAGGGAACCGTGGCAGCTCTTGGCTATTGACCACTTATCTCGACAAGGATCTCAGGATTTCGAGAGGAGACGGTGGGCTTTTCGTGCTTGCTAGAGAAGGAAGCTCTCTGCTTGAGCTCTGAAATATTTGACGAGGTATATATAGCAAGCAGGCTTCTTGTAAAAACAATACTCACTAGAGAGATCATCATAATAATGCTGAATGCAAATCATTGGACCAGTTTGGTTTCCCTTAAATATTCTTAAATTGTAATCTTGTACCCACTTGCTGGTCACAAGATTAGTAAAGAGAGAAAATTGAAGGAATGAACGAAAAAAGTAGAGTAGGTATGGATGTTCAGGTATATTTATGCATATCGGATCGGGTTTGGATATTTTTAGTTTGTGATCGGTTTTTTCGGGTCAGGTGTGGTTAGTATAAACCTAAGGTTGAGAAAACCAGAAACTGAACTTGTATTTGTTTTCATGATCAAATGGTCAAGTAAAACTAGTCACAAGTTATGGATTCTACAAGAGATTCGACCACTTATTAAAAGACTCTACAAAGAAGAGTTTAAGGAGTGTTTCTATGTTATTGCCCTTGGTATCCGTCAGCTACTTATAACATGAGAACCAGCTGGAACGTTCAGAAAAGCTTTGGTGAATTTTGGCGACTTCATCTCTGTCCCATCCATTGCAAAATGTCCTTCCTGATAACACCATCAAACCCGCCTCTAACGTTGATGGGTTTAACAAGACTGGAATCACTGAAAGGCCTATACTGAGTGGTACTTCCGACGGGTCTTGGCGGCTTGATCTTCATCATCATAGAGATAGTCGGCGAAAACTTGGGCCGGAGGTTCCTCAAGGACAAGAACAAGTTCCTACCGACTTCATTACTCTGAGGTGTCTTCGCGTTGGCATGCGGTTTGAGACGTGTTGAATCTAATAGCCTCTTCGCAGCCTTGCCTGTGCTTGTTGGCTCTATCTGTTTTGGCCGTAGAACCTGAGCTGATGGCTTCATACGGTCGAGCCCTCTAAGAATCCAGTTTCCAAGGTTCCGACCAATCTCCATGTCTCTCTGTTGTATGCTCTTGTGGACCCTAAGTGCCACATCAAATATTTGATGAGTCCTCCTGCATAAAAAGAGAGTAGGCAGAAGAGAACCAAGTTAAAACACGAGTCCTAATTAAACTCGTTTAAATATATCATTATCTACTCTCATGATCTCAGGACCGGTTCTGAAGCACACAATCAAACCAACTCCTAAACCGGGAATCGTGAAATCCTCGGAAAGAAAAACAAGGACGAATCTTTTGGCAAGAAACATTACCTGTGGAGAAATTGTCGGACCCTTGGATGATTTGGGCTAACAATCCGACGCTGGGTCTTCAATGCGAGCCGGTAAGACCGCCTGAGTCCCAAGAAGTAGGCTGTTCCCAGAGCTAACTCCCACAACACCATTGCTTCTCAAAGCCTTTCTTCTTCCTCTACTTATTCGAATATACCTTTATACCATCCTCCGATAGCCGCCAGGAACTTCAGTCTCTTTCCCCGTCGCAATCACAGATCGTCTTTCTTGTTTATAGTGCCGGGTTGTTTGATCATGGAATCCTCACCGTCCATTTTCCTTGTTTGACAAGATATAAGTTTTAGTGGGCTTGTCTAAGATGGGCTTATGTAACCCTGTAAAACGCCTTGTTCTTACCGTTTTGGCCCGGATTATCAAAAACAATTTGGATAACCATCGAAAAGTATTTGGATAAGGATAATTAAGATTTTCTGTTTGATTTGTATCGCGATAAATAAAAATTATTGATTGAGTTATTTAAAATTTTCTAAATATACTTTTAAAACTTTAATATTTGTTTCAGAGTAAATCAGTAGCAGATACGACAACTCCGCGTTAGTTAGAGTTAGAAAGAAATAATGTAATGTTATCACAGTAATTATTCCCTAATTAATTCGATAATCATATGCACTTTTTTATTTATTTGGTTAGTTACTCTTCTCACTCACTCACCAATATTCACTAAGATTTTCTCTCTCTACCTCCTTCCTTTCTCTCTCTCTGTCGGCGATGCAGAGGCTTTCAATAGACTCATCAGCTTCGAAGCTTCATAGCTACGGAGGACGGAAGGATGACATCCATGATCACGATGACTTAAAGCACAAGGAGTCACTCTCCTCTCCTCCTCTTTCTTCCTCATCGTCCACTGCAAATTACGATGATGACGAGCTCAAGGACTTTAAGCCCCGACGGTTATCGCTGCAATCGCCGACGCATCAGAACGGAGAGAAGCTTGTTCACTTCATCCCCGTCCTCACTCTTATCTGTTTCATCATCCTCTACCTCTCTTCTCACGCTCCGTCGCAATCAGGTTCCTTCTCTAATCGGAATAAGACGATCTTCAATGTGTTTAATTGTTTTCTGATCGGTTTTCAAATGTTCTCAGATTTAGCTCAGTTTAACGGATTCATGCGTCGTTCAAAGCATCTAGGTACATTGCAGATTCGATTCATTCTCTCAGTCTCAAACTTGAAATGTATCCCACTAATTATTGTTGTTTCCTCCATTAGATTCCGACGAAGATGGCGAAATCTCCAAGTTAATGATCAGTTCCGACGCTCTGGCTATCCGTAGTAGCATAAGGAACTTAAAAGAGACGGAAAGCTCCGCGTCGGAATCACTCCCCCGTCGCCGAACTTCTCACCGGAAAATAGCTGACTTCTAGATTTTTTTGCTTCATCGTCTTCTTCTAGAATAATTATCTTCGTCACTTGCATGTTGATTCGTTCGTTCAAACTCAAAATTCGTGAATCGTGTTTCTGTTATAAAAATTTGAAATTAGCGTCGCCGGTTAACAGTAAAACCGGCCGGCGATGGAATAACCGTCATGCTAGCGTGCGCTTTGTATGGGAGGCGTAGGTTAGAGTGTGCTAGGGGTAGTTATGCTATCCAGCTGGAGTTTTGGACCCTACAGAGCCTCGTGCTTAATACATCGGAGTCAGAGCTACCAATCTCCTCTGAACAACAATAATAGTATAAATACTAGTATTTTCTCACATTATCCATGGACATTATCTATGTATCAAATTTTATAGCTTAAGCTTTGGTCACGTTTGTTACTTAAAAAAAAAAAAATCCAAAATGTTGATAACCTAGTAATAAGAGAACATGATTGGTTACTTTTTGCTCACCGAAATGTTATTCTTTACACCGAAATTTCAAAATTGGCTTAAAATTTGTTAGAGATTATAAATCTAAAGTTCAAAACGGTTAATCTAAAAAATCTTTAACTCATATTCTCTAAAATCTTAACCAACCCTACTGAAACGAAATCTTAGATTCTTGAAGATAAGTGTGTTAAAAAAAAAAGATTCTTGAAGATAAGTAATCACCAACGTCTGTTGAAGATATATCCAAACCGATCACATTATTGCTGAACTAAAATCCAAATCAAGTGAAGGAGTCGAACGTAAAGCCTAATGCCAAGTATAAAACTTTGTCTACGGTTTCGACATATCATAAGGGTCCACACTTGATGACCATTTTGATTAATTGATCAGAAAAAGAGGCATTTGGTGAAAAACTGAAAATAGTGATGCCACGCGGTCTGTCATAATGACGACTGTCACTTTAAGCCCACCACATCATCACCGTGGTCCGTGACGCTCTGCCTGTATACGTGGCAGTTCACTATTGGCTTATTTGGTTAATTACCTTTAACCTTTTCTTTTATCTTGGTGATGCAGTTTCCTCTTATTATTTGTTCTTTCTTCTAAGTGGAGTTAATAACTTAAACCATAAGTTTGTAAATAGAGTCTACTTTGTCATAGGATTCTTGGTTAATTACCTTTAACCTTTTCTTTTATCTTGGTGATGCAGTTTCCTCTTATTATTTGTTCTTTCTTCTAAGTGGAGTTAATAACTTAAACCATAAGTTTGTAAATAGAGTCTAATTTGTCATAGGATTCGCTTTCTTATAGATATCTAATCATGACTAGATTTCGACCCGCACAACCGTGCGGATATTATTTTTCAGTGGGTTAAATTTAAAAATAATTATTTGTTCAAAAAATATTTAAGAGTGGTTAAGTTTTTTAAAAATTGTATATGGTATTATTTGCTCATATCGGTAGTATAACTTTAAGCAAAATTTTAGCATAGTATAACTCATTTGTCATTTAATGAATTTATGATTTTTATTTATATTTTTCGCTATTTAATTATAATATTTTCATTTTACATCAAAACTAGGCATGGGCATTCGGGGTCCCAATCGGGTTTCGGTTTTATCCATTCGAATTTCGGTTTTTCGGGTTTATCAAAATCAGCCTCATTCGGGTTATATGAAAGTTCGGTTCGGAACCGGTTCGGGTTCTATCGGGTTCAGGTCGGGGTTAGTAAATCTTCAAAGAACCGGTATAACCCATTGTACTTTTGGATTTGGGTCTCAATCGGTTCTTCGGTTTAAAATACTTGATTAATACCTACTTGGTAACCAAAACATAAGTGAAATCGGTTCTTCAGTTTAAAAATACCTGATTAATACCTATTTTGTAACCAAAACATAAGTGAAATCGGTTCTTCAGATTTTAAGTAAATGATTTGTACCTATTTTAATAGTCAAACCATAAGTAACATCGATTCAAAAATAAGAAAGGTAAACATAGATATTGATAGAAAGAAAATCAAATAAATGAAAGCATAAAACAAAAAGTAAGTTCTCATGAAATGAGAAACATTATTCAATGAAAACAAAACCAAAATCTAAAAATTTCAAGTTTCAACCGCCACCTTCAACCATTAACCTTCATATAATAGATAATTATTTTAGAAGTTCAATAATATTTAAAGTATTTTGGATACATATTAGGAATTAAGATTATGTGTGGTAGAAATTCTTTTTGTGTTTTTAAATGTTTCGGGTTCTATCGGATATTCATTTTGGTTCGGGTTCGGTTCAGATAATACTCATAACCCAAAATACCATAAAACAAGATCCATTCGGTATTTATGTCGGGTTCGGATCGGTTTGGATTTATTTTTATCGGATCGGATTGGGTTCGAATTTTCGGGTTCGGTTTATTTGCCCAGCCCTAATCAAAATTAATCATAATTTAAAATGTTAATTTTTTGGATTTTTTCAAAACATTTATAAAAAGATCTTTCAAAGAGATGACAAAAAAAAAAATCTTTCAAAGATTTTGTTATATTTTTGTTAGAAATATTGAGTTGCATTTCAAATAAAAAAGTAAAGATATTGGAAGATATTCTAACTAAAATATGAAAAAAATTTAATATAGTTCTTAGGAAATGGTCCAAATAAAAAAAATCACACATGAAAGAAGTCATGACTTCTATTTTAATATATAAGACTAGATCTTGATCCGCACAACCGTGCGAGTGTTATTTTTTATTTTTTACACTTCACAATTATGGTTATTTATATGTTTTGATCGTTTGTAAATTATGTGCATTGATGAAATGTGTTATTGATGTTTAAACAACTAAGTCTAAATAAATCATTTGGAATTTGGAGTTTTTTTAACTTTACCATTTTCAAGTATATTTGATTTTGACGCATACAATTTGGATAATTTTTATAATAATACATATATGCTAATAAAGACACAATTTTAATTGTTTAGAATTTGATATTTTTTATATAGATCATAATTTATTTGGTGATAATGTAAGTAATATATTAAATTGTTTATGACAATATCAAAGTTATATATTTATAATTTATTGTTTCAAATTATCAGTGGTAACTCTGTATTAAAACATGAAGACTAATTAAAACCTTAACTCTCAATTTAACATTAAATTAGATATTTTACTAAAGGTATACTTGTATTTTAGATTTAGTCATACATATATGTTAATCAGATTATTTGTATGATTTAAATTTTAAACTCAATAACGTACACTAAATCTAATTCATAAAAGTCCACTTCATTTAAATTATTATACAAAAAACTTGTAGAAATTATTATTTCTTATTCTATAAACAAAAAATAAATTAGTATTCATTTATAATAATATTTAATATTAAATACGAATTTTACTATTTAATAGTAAATTTTTAAATAAAAAAAGATACTTAAATGAAAATGAAAATGTATTAAAATGTATTATTAAAATGTAATCTTAAAAAGATACTTAAAATATATTTTTAGATGTTTTATTTTAAAAATATTAAAATAATATTTTAGCTAGAGTATATTTAATAATAACTAAGTTAGTTGTAGAAAAAATAAAGGAATTTAAATAAATGTAGTGGCCCAACATTTTTATTAATTAAACTTTGAATTCTTGATTTTATGAGTGATTTTATATTCTTACAATTAAATAAATTTTCCGAATATATTTATATTAAAATTATTTAACATATTTTGTTTTAAATGAATTAAACTTTAATTTACATATATTAAATAAAGTTATTTGTTAATATTCTTTTAAAATAAAATATGCAAAGTTTGGAAACCATAATTCTATAGCTAAGATATTTTTTTACGATACCAAAATTTTGAAATTTTTCCAAAATCAAATTTTCAAAAATATTTATTTTTCCGTTAAAAAGTAACGAATGTTTACCATACATGTAAGTTGACTTTGGTTTATTGATTTATAACCACACTATTTTGGAATTGGTTTACTTAAATAGTGAATTGCTTCTGGTTATGTTCCTTTGTGCAGAGACTTCGGATATGATTGATAACATATAAATTTACATAATGTTGAACTTCTAGACCGCTCTCCGAGCTTCTTTCATTATTCTCAGTCACAAATTCAAACCCACGACTCTGGTCGGTTTTTCTATATATTGTATATATCTCTTAAACTAAACAAATGTAAAAAGAAAGAATATTCAAAACCAAAAGTATGAATGTTCTATCTAATGTTAACATATATAGATATATTCAATCCACACAATTCTGAACACTGCAATAACTATTTCAAACATAACCAAATGAGAAGACATCATGATTGTCTCCACGAGTTAGAATCAAAGAAAAAAAAGAAAAAAATGTTTCCTGGTGGAGTCTCCAACTCATGATGATTGTTGTCTCTGCCTCTGCTGAATATCCAGCAATAGAGACTCATGTGCTCTAAAGGTTCAATTCATTTCTCAACCAAATTTACAGAACACAAAGAGTCCTATCTCTGTTTCGATATTCCTTTGTTTTAAAATCTTCATTGATTGAAGAATTTAATTTTTCTTCTACCTGATCAATGGATTTCAAATTGATTTTCTTCAATCCATCTGCCTCCCATCCCATGGCAACATCTTCGTCTCTGGAAATATGAATCCCGTGAACTATTTTTTTTTAAACATCTCGGGCATTGGTTATAGGTTAAACCAGTTAATATATTGATTAATGATTAATGTAATTTAACTAGAGTTGATTAATGATTAGTGATAGTTTACTTTCTAAGGAATGATTCATTTTAAAATATCACACATGAAAGAAGTCATGACTTCTGTTTTAATATATAAGACTAGATTTGGACCCGCACGGTTCATGTTTATATATATTTTACATAATTAGAATATATTTTTAAAGTTACTTATATATTTAAATGTTTATATATAATTATTTTAAATATAAGAATTTGATAGTTTTCATGCTGTAAGTTAATTGATTATTTCAAATCATCACATATATTTTTATTATATATATTTTAAATTTTTTTTTTCAATTATTATGATCCTGATCCGTAATTCAAAGCGCTAGATTTCCTTTATCAATATTTTTTTTATGTTTATTCATTTAAGATAATAACTATATATATAAAAGTTTAAGATAAGTTAATTTTATACATGAATAATCTAATTTACTAATGTTAACCCGTTCTACCAACATATTATATTTCTAGCAAAAAAATTTAATGTTTGTGAAAATAAAATATATTAATTTATCATTTTAAAATATTTTTATCATATTTAGTTAAATACAATGTTTTATTTTTAAATGATAGATATAGCTATAAAATAGTAAAATTTGATATAAGTTTTTTCAATTTATAAAAGATAACTGAGTATATATATATATAAATGTATAATAACATTAATTTCATTACTAATTACAAAATTAGTGAAAATATTTATATACAATTTTTTATAATTAAGATATTGTTATATTGCTTTTCAACACATTTGTTAAGAAAATTAAATATGTATATTTATATTTTAAATTAAAAGATATCAAATTATATTATGATTTAAGTAGTTAAAAGATTATATATTAGCATTAGGGAAATACATTTAATAAAAAAATTAAATGATGATCTAGATAAAAATATCACACATGAATCAATGTGAGTTTGTAAACCAATCCGGGTTTTTAGGAGTCGATGTTCTATTAGGAATGATATATTATTAATTCATATTATTAGTAATAAATGAATGATAAGTGATTTCTAGTGAGAGTCAATTTTTTAAAAAAAATCACACATGAATCGAGGTTGTGACTTCTGTTTTAATATAGAGTTGATTACACTAAGAGACACTTTTTGACTTTCTATTACATCCAGATACACTTCTTACATGTGACACACTTTGTTGTGGGCCATCAACAGATTGTGGACAATTTTGCCCTTAATGGAAATGACACTTGTGGATGGGTGATTTGTGGACGAGTGATGTGTGGTTGGGTGATTTGTGGATGTGTGGATGAGTGATGAGTAACGTGTAGATATGTAATGTTAATGTGTTTATAGTAGATAACGTGGACAAACTCTCTGTTTTGATTCCATAAAACTATACAACAATACGTGGACATGGACTCATGTTACTAAAATTATACCATAAAACGTGGACACGGACTCTGTTATCTCTAATACAAACACTTGGCTTCTTCAGCTCAATTGATAAATTATCTGCAATTAAACTTCAATCAAGATGAGAAAGATATGATATTGTGAGTATGAGCGGTGAGAAAAATCGAAGAAGTGTTTACCTTTTGTCGAAGAGTAATAGATCTTGTATGTCAGAGATTTCTGATCTAAGGAATTTGTCATTTGTCATGATGTGGATGAATGTAATTTTGATTAGAGTTGAATTTAGATCCCGAGATGATGAATGGAATCGAAAGAATATTGTTCATCTCCACAACTAGTTTATAATTCTGTTAAGATGTTCATGTCCATAATTAATTTATAATTCTGTTATCCACGTTTTGATGTCCACGTCCACATTTTGTTTACACATTAATATATATAATATATATACGAACATGGATCTTAAAAGATAGATAATTTTATATATAGTTTATTATGACAATTATTTTTGTTTAATATATTTTTGAACTTGAGATAAAAGTAAATAAATACGCAAAGTAGAATAAGAAAAATAATAAAATGAAATAAGAAGAGGAGAGAGATTTTTTTAGTTTAGGGTCATAAGAGACTTTTTGACAAAATAAAGTGTGTCTCAAGTGATAAGTGTCTTGTAGTGTAATTGGAATGTGAGAAAGTGTCTCTAGATGTAAAAAATTCTATAGAGAAGATGATAAGTGATTTCTAGTGAGGGTCCATTTTTTAAAAAATGACACATGAAAGAAGTCACGACGTTTGTTTTAATATATAAAAATATGTAATTAGTTTATTCAGGATATCGCATCAACCTGAAACAAATGACATTGATGTTTCTTTTGACTAACTTCTAAAAAGATTCCTGTTGGAGTTGGTTTGTCTGAGGTAATACCAATGGCATAGTAGTTCACATGATGATAGACGTATTCAACTTATGGTTTGGAAAGTCTGAGATAATTTCCCAATACAATGTGGCTAACTACTGACAATGTTTCTACTTTCTAGTGAATATAACAAGGACTATAGAAGGAAAACAATGAAATCAAGTAAGTACTGCTTGGAAGATATAACACCAAGATACTAACCCAAGATTGTTTGAAATATCTTGATACATATGAAGTAAGCAAAGGACAAAGCCAAATGAATACAAATAAAACTATCAAAGCTAAGAAGTAATTTTCTCAACAAAAAAGTAGAATAGTCATAGTAAAGAAACACAGCTAAACTAAAACTTGTATATACTGGAAACTGCAAACTAAAAAGGAAAAAAACAAACATATGAAGAAAAAGAAAAAAGTAGAAAAACAAATGCTGAAATTGTTTTAGAGGTCAACGTGGCACTTGGTAGGATGAAACTGGAACCCTCCCTTGGAACCAGAGGAACCCAACGGAACCTTGAGATGACACTTAATCTTGGGCTTAAAGGCCCACGAGTTCAAAAACCCAAACTTAAACCTGATCTTAAACCTCAGCTTCACGTCGATCCTGTAAACCCCAGACTTCCTATCCTCCCTGAGATCCTTCCGGCCACCGGAACCTAGCAAAACCAAACTCTCTCCGTTCAACTCCGTCCCAATCTCCTTCGTACTCTTACGTCCCTGGTAAAACGACTTCATATCCACCGCAGCAAAACGCTGGTCGCCGTAATAACCCCTCGCCTCTGACCGATCGTAATGTATCCCGAGACGTTGATTAGGGTTGCGAACCGAGAAACTCAACGAGAGGTTGTAGCGGAGGTTATTGCTATGTGGTTCGAGATCGAATCTCGTCAAATTAGCTTCCGTGACTTGGAACTTCACGACGTTGGGTCGGAGTATGAACCAGAGGATCAGAGCGACGACTCCGAGGCAAACGGCTATACCGATGAGGATGTTGCAGACGATGCTTAAGATGCAACCGCCGCAGCAACCGAGACAGTTTAAGAAGCAGCGACAGATGCTGCAACCTACTTCGCCGCCGTGTCGGGCTTGGCTGTGGTAGGTTTGTGCTTGAGGATAGATCGGAGGTCCGTATCCGCCCGCCATGGTTTCAGAGGGAATCTAAAAGAGTAGAAACGTGAGGTAGGTTGTTTTTCTTTTTGTTGAGTCTTCTTGATCAACAAGGCAACGGATTATGTAGATATATATGTGCTAAATAATGTTTTCTAATCTCCATATATATATATTGGGATTAATCCTTGTTCGTTTAGGAATCTGAATTCGTTAAAGAGGCGGTTGATATTTATCATGTAATTATGAAAAATAATAATGTGAAGCTTGAAAATTTAGAAAATGCAAAAACTGAAACATCTGATGCTCAAAAACAAAAAAAAAAAGAAGCAAACTGAAACATAAGCAGTTTTCATTCATTCATTGTACGTTTGCAACTAGTTTTGGAATATTTGTAAAGCGCAATACAATTCAATTTGTCTATATAAGGTTGAGATAATATTCATTTATATATTTATCCAAGCTTTGACCAAAAAAAATATTTATCCAGGCTACACTATACAAAAAAAATTGTTTTGTTCAAGTAAAATTTGTATTTGATCCCATTGAAAAGATAAATTTGACTCCACAACAATAATTATTAAACATTAAAGATAAAATTTAATTATACAACTAAAATATTTATACTTTTTATCTTTAAAACTTTAGACTTATATTAGTTTTAACCTCATTTTTTTATAGTTACAAAAAAAAATTATAACCCGGGTATAAAAAGAAAAAATTCCTGACCTCGATACAAAAAAATTTCTGGCGTAATTACCAAAAATACCACTTGTACAAAAGTTGATCTATTTTAGTGTATTTACCGAGTTAAATCCCAATATTTTAGCTATTTACTTAATTAACCATATTTTAAAAATACGTGTGAATCACATGAATTGGATATCTTTCCTCGAGGAGGATATGGCAGTTGCGACTCTGAGATTAACGATTCCTTTAGCATTCTCCACTCACCCTCTAACCTCTTCCCTACGGTTCCCAGCGAGAAAATCAATTGGCAACTCGACATCATCCTTCAGAACCGTGAGAATGGCAGCTAATGTCGGGTCCGACCCCGAAACGACGTCGTCTGCTTCCAGAGTCATCGATTCCCATCTCCACGTCTGGGCTTCTCCTCAAGAGGTCGTGCTCTCTCACACTTAGTTAACTCGAATCAATTTAATACTTAAACCGATTCTACTGAATCACACTAATCTAATAGATCATCAAATATTGTATGTTTCAGGCGGCGACTTATCCTTATTTTCCAGGCCAAGAACCTACCTTGACTGGCGATGTCGAGTTCTTGCTCAAGGTCTTAAGCTCAGCTCAACTCAAACTCTCATGGGTTTTAAGAAAGATATCGTCTTTGATGCTTATTTTGCGTTGTTCCCTCTGTTTTTTGGTGTTGATTGTTTTTCTCGACTTTAGAACATGGAAGAGGCAAGAGTCGATGGAGCTCTCATTGTGCAACCCATCAATCACAAGTTTGATCACTCTTTAGTAACAAGGTCTCATCTTTTTTTTTTTTATTCCTCAAGTGATGTTATTGTGGTTCCGAAAACTTATGAAACAATATGCTTCTCTCATTTCGTTTTACTTATGGTTTGATTTGTCTGGCTGTCTTTTTTGGTGGTCAGTAGATGACCATGGGATGCCTAATACATTATTGGTTTTGTGTTTTGTTACTAATTCTCCAGTCATATTAGACCTTTGTTTGTTTGTTTTTCATAATGAATTTTGTTTTATTTTTGACAGTGTTCTGAAGAAGTACCCGTCTAAGTTTGTTGGCTGCTGCCTTGCAAATCCTGCAGAAGATAGCAGTGGAATTAAGGAGCTTGAGAGTCTTGTTCTAGAGGTCTTTCCTTTAGCTCTTTCTCAAAAAGCATATCACATTTCTCTGAGTTTTTAAACTGTTATTGTAGAGTAATTACAAAGCTGTTCGGTTCAATCCCTATTTGTGGCCGTCGGGTCAGAAGGTACCAATTATCTAATAGTTTCAATGGCCTTGGATCAAGTTTCTACCCTACTCTTTTTAATTATCAGTGGTTTTTAACAACTCAGATGACAAATGATGTTGGAAAAGCTATGTTCTCCAAGGCAGGGGAGCTTGGTGTGCCTGTTGGCTTCATGTGCATGAAGGTCTGCTAGTATTTCTGACCTCTGTGTGCTCCAAAGTTGTGTGGTATACGCGAAGATCTTTCTTTTGAAGTTTTTGGTTTGCTTTATTCAGGGTCTGGATCTGCACATTGCAGAAATTGAGGAACTGTGCACAGAGTTTCCAAAGACAACTGTTTTACTAGATCACGCTGGATTCTGCAAAGTACCAGAGTGAGCTCTTCTCTGCTATTCAGATAAATAATCCAGTCCCTTGCAGAACATATTACTAATATATTAATGGTTTCATCAACCTGCAGAAATGGTGAGGCTAAGGATACTTATACTCAACTCATGGAGCTCTCTAGATTCCCACAGGTGAAGAAATCGAGAAACCTTAGTTTCTAGATTTGCTCACATATCATATGAGTCTGAGGGAAGAGTTTTGAAACAAGCAGGTATATGTGAAATTCAGTGCTCTATTCAGGATATCAAGAACGGGTTTCCCCTATCAGGACCTAACGCCTCTCCTATCTCAAGTTGTGTCCAATTTTGGGGCAAATCGTGTCATGTGGGGCAGGTAAACTTTTGTTTGTTACACCAAAAGAAAACTTATATATGAAAGAACAATACAGATTCGAAATATGGATTGGGTCTGTTGCAGTGACTTCCCATTTGTGGTTCTTGAATGTGGATACAAAGAAGCCAAAGAAGCTGTGACCATTATTGCAAAACAAGCATCCTTGTCAAGTTCTGACATGGACTGGATCCTGGGAAAGACGTTGATGCAGATATTCCCTGGACAATGGGTTCTTCCTTGAGAGGTTGCTAGAGTATGAGCTAATCAAGCAAACAATGGAGTTTATATCATCATCGAAGACCCATAACTGTAGTCTTTTGTTTATTACCAGACTCCAGTAAATTGGTATACATTGTTTAAAGAGACTGAAACATGCTGGTTGATATCATAATGCTTTACTATGAGAATAAGATGAACTGGATGCTGACGTCTATGGTACTAGTGTTTTGTCGACAATGGATGAGACGTGAGAGTGTGATATATAAGAATTTGATCAGTGAAGGAGTTGTTGGGACCTCTATGAGGGCATGGATCTTTAGAGAGGACTGCTGATCAAGCCTATGATGGTTACCAAGAATCTGAGATTGTGGGATGATCTCAGGCTCACTAGTCTTCCCTCCAGCACCATTCACAGTGTTTTCTAACATCTCCACCATGGATTTGAAACATCTTTGACTGTATGTAACTGCTTCCCTGAAAGATTCTGGTAGAACCTCCAGAGAGGTCTTCATCAAGTACAGCTTTGTTAACCTCAAAGGACATGTTCGGGGCAAAAGGTGCACATTCCTCCACCACACGTTTCTAGAGCTCCTAAATCACAGTAGGTGGGATACGAATGTCTGGAAACCAGTCTCCTGCCTCGGATGGTTGCAGATTCATAACAAAACCCTATTAATCCTCATGTTTCAGTCACAGAGATCCAACTTTGGTCACAAAGTGTGAAAATAAAAGAAGAGAACAAGAATACATGTGGACAAGGAATGTCAGTCAGCTTTGAGGAAAACCATCTTGACAGAGAGATAACTCAACCTTCAGGCTTCAAACCAGCTTTGAGCAGATGAACCTGAAAAGCTCTGAATCTCATCATACTCTCAATAGTCAATGCTCATGAGCTTACGAAAGAATGGCTTCTAGGTACTTACTGCATCCCAACACTCTTTTAAATGAACTTAACTACTTAACCAAACCAACGCTAGTTTTTAACCATTTAGATGAACTTAACCAAAAAAGAATTAGCTTTCAAAACATACTTTGGTTCAGATAGTCACTGTCTGATGCTTATATTAAATGCTAGTATTAAGATTTTGATTGGTTCATATTTGTCTACTACTACTTCCCTCTTCATTTACCCACACTCTCTCTCATTCTCTTCCTCTCCTTTTTAAAGTTAAAAATCTGTACTTTGAGAGCTCCTCTGTTACTAGTTTAGGGTTTCTCGGTCGACGTGATGAGTCATCGCAGGGATTCCACCACCGATGCAGTCCACGTCATACCCACCAACGACCCTCCCCCGGAGAATCCGTTTCCCAGTCCCGTATGGGCCGCCACTGAGGATGACTACAGCCGTGTCTCTGCTCTGAACACCGAGGAAACAGAGTCTCCGTGGAAGAAAGCACGCGGGTCTCCCTCTTCCTCCTCCTCCTCCGAGATCGGGAAAGCCTTCTTCAAGACCAAGCTCTGCTGCAACTTCCGCGCAGGAAGCTGTCCGTACGTCGCGAGCACTTGCCATTTCGCTCACAGCGCGGAGGAGCTCCGCCGTCCGACGGCGGGGGAGAGTGTGAGACCGTACAAGGGAAGGCATTGCAAGAAGTTTAACAGCGGAGAAGGGTGTCCTTACGGAGAAAGCTGTACGTTTCTACACGACGAGGCTTCGAGAAACAGAGAGGGCTTCGCCGTTAGTTTAGGCCATCGTGGTGGAGGCAATGTTGTTGCTGCTGCTTCTCCGAATTGGAAGACAAGGATGTGCAACAAGTGGGAGATGAGTGGGTATTGTCCTTTCGGTACTAACTGCCGTTTTGCTCATGGAGCTTCAGGTAAAGTCTCCGCCTTTATAAATGTGTGCTTTATATAATGCTGCTTGATGAATCTTGAGATAAGAGTGACGATGAGTGGATCAGGATAGAAGGTTGTTGCAATGTTAAGAGTAAAGTTTATGTCTTTTTTATGATGTTGTTTTGTAGAGTTGCATAGATTTGGTGGGGGACTTGTGGAAGAAGAAGAAGTTAAGATCGGAACATCTTCCACTCTTGACACAAAGAAGACAGGACAAGCTAGTCTTGCTTCTCCTGGAGTCAGAACATCTAATGCCGTTACTCAGAAACCCAACGGAGTCAGGGTTGTAAGGAAATGGAAAGGACCGGATAGAATCAGCCGGGTTTATGGTGATTGGATCGACGATATTGAATAAAGTCTCTGCCTTTTATTACAGTCTGATGACAAAGATCTTTTTTAGAGTTCTAACTATGTGAGATGTATTAGCTTGTTGTAAGACAGAGCTCATCTTTTTTTGTTGTTGTATCATCTGATTCTATTATGCCAAATCCTAATTCAGACCAAACCGAAGTAAACCGGGGCTATCATTGTTTGTTACCTGTTATTTTTAACATTTTAACCGGTCACAAAAGACTCGCTCAAATGGCTAAGCAAAGCCACTCATGTGTTCTTTTACCATAGCCACTTCCTTCTCCTCGCTTCTCTCTACTCACTTAGAAACAAAACTTTCTTTTCTCACAAGCAATTCTCATAACAAAACCTTTTCTTCCTTCCCAAGCAACTGCCGTATCAATCTTGAAATGGCGTCAACAACAACATCAACAATACCAGCTACCGAAGTTTTCCCTAGCGTTATCATGCCCATCACGGTAGTCTTAACCTGCGTTCTTCTCTTGGTCCTTGTCTGCGGATTCATCTCTCTCTTCTTCTGGAAATGTTTTCTGCACCGGTTGTTCTCAGCTTGGACCCGTCAGAGAACGCCCTACGGTGACCTAATCCACGTCACCACTCCCCCTGAACAGACAGGCCTCGACCCATTCATCATCAAGTCGTTTCCCGTCTTCCTCTATTCATCAGCAACAGTGAAAAACCAATGTACGGAGTGTGCTATCTGCTTGTCAGAGTTTTCGGATGAAGACACCGTTAGGTTAATAACGGTTTGTCGTCACGGGTTTCATTCAGTTTGCATTGATCTCTGGTTTGAGTCACACAAGACTTGTCCTGTTTGCCGGTGTGAGCTAGACCAGGGTCTGGTCGGATCTGGAAGCCATGAGTCTTTGCACAACACAGTCACGATTACTATTCAAGACCTGAACCATGACCAAGAGAATCCTCCTAGCGCTAGCTCAAGCAAACGGCTTACGAGGTTCTCCAGGTCACATTCTACGGGACATTTCATGGTTAAGATGACGGATGTTAATGTGAAGATTAAAAGAAGACATTACCAAACAAGAAACAGTGTTATGTTCGAGGAATACGCTCATACCACTAGTTTAAGCAAAAGGGAAGCATCGGCTTGGAGATTCTCGAGGTCACATTCTACAGGGCATTTTATGGGTAAGACTACGTATAATGAAGCTGCAGAATACGGGATGGCTTGGTGATATTCATTATTACCTTAGCAAATAAATTATTTATTTGTGTGTGTTTTTTTTTGTCAGCTTTTTGTGTGTTCTTTATAGCAGTAGAATTATTGATAACTGTAAGAAAAAAAAAGAAATTGCTCAAAAAAAAAGTTAAAAAAATAATAATAATTGAAAAACTGTAGTAAAGATCTATAGTCAGATATCCCTACAAATAAACTGTAATAAAGATCTGTTGTCCTCTATTGTGTCACCATCTTCAGGTTTTTCTTTAGAAGTATTGTTGTCCTTAATTTGTTGTGTAGCTTCTTCAGTTTCACCGGCACTTATCAAGCTAGACTTTAGACTGATGGGTGATGGGTCTGCCCATTCATTCCTATAGGAGAACGGAGTTGTAATGAAGAAATTTTTTCTTTATCATCCTCCATGAGACTGTCTGAAAACAAAGAACATAGAAGCTTGTTTCATCGTTGTTCAAAAAAAAAAAAAAGAAGCTTGTTTGATATAATTGAGGATGGAGAATCATAGCTACAACAGTTCAACACAACGGTACTTAGATGGTTTGAAATTAAACTATTCCACACATTATCAGAGAAGAATCTAAAGGACTTTGGATCAAGAACACACAAGGTAAGAGACAGAAGAAGAACATTGATAGAACAATAAAAGAAGATGGAAACAAAAGGACCGGTTTGGTTTTCTGCGGGAACCAATTGTAAACCGGATCTACCAACTTCGGTTCTGAAAGGTAATTGATGGCACGAGGAATTAACCGCGTATAGTTTGTTTATGGTAGTTGTACCAATATATTCCACATTCTGCATAGGACCCTTCCACAAATTGTAGTCAAATAAATAAAAGTCAAAAACAAAATTAAAAGCTTCCCATCGAATAAACAAACATTCTATTCTATTAAAAATCAAGTTTGGTCAACACAAAATCTGGTAATTCCAATTCACAACAGTATGATTTTCGGATTGATTCCTAAAGTTATTCAAAGAAAGTTGAGCCAGACGTCCTCAATCCATATTGCATGTGTGATGCATGTAATAAACGACGTCGTTTAGTACCAACTTGTACTCACCAACCAAACCAAACCATTTCCTATTTATTCTTTTCTTTATTAAAAAAATAAAAATCCAAACTCGAGAAAGATTCTCTCACAAAACTCTCGGAGAAGAAGAAGAAGAAGAAGAGGAAAAAGGTCTTCACTCGGAGTTTAATACTCTGCTTGGAGCCAGAGGGGTTGTTTCAAGTGACATATGGCGTCGCTGGCTTTGTCCTTTCCTCCCGCCGCCGCTAAAACGCCGTCGTATTTGTCCTCGTCGTCTTCGACTTTCTTCTCCTCTTTTCTCTCGTTTACTACCTCTCAGTCTCACTCCCGAAACTCTGTCTTCGCTTCTATTGTAAGCTCCATAACCATAACTCATCCGTGTGGCTGTCCATTTTTTTTCCTTCTCCATAGAATCCAAATGTTGTTGTTGATTCTTCTGCTTCTTCTTTATTGAGATTCGTTGATTGAGTGGAGCCTTATTACCAATCTTGTCTAGTTTAAATTTCTTTTATTTTGATACAAAGTTTGTCTCTTTCTTTAGATTCTGTTTGTTTAAAGGTCGTTGCTCTGGCCAATGGAGTCTATTACCCATCTTGTCTAGTTTGAATTTCTGTTATTTTGACACAAAGTTTGTCTCTTTCGTCAGATTCCGTTTGTTAAGGTCGTTGCTTTGGCCAATAGCGTCTATTACTCATCTTGTCTAGTTAGAATTTCTGTTTTTTTTTTTCTATTGACACAAAGGTTGTCTCTTTCTTTAGATTCTGTTTGTTTAAAGGTTTTTTTGCTTTTGCCAGTGAAGCCCTATTACATGTCTTGTCTAGTTTGAATTTCTGATATTTTGATACAAAGTTTGTCTCTTTCGTCAGATTCCGTTTCTTAAGGTCGGGTTGCCTTTGCCAATGTCATCTAGATAAGTGGATGAGTTCGTTTGATTTTGTGTGTGAATTTGTTTGTTTGTTTGTTTCTTTGCTGCTAGAAATGCGATCTTGGGAATGGGAACCCAAGCATCCCAATCATCAACGAGAGGACACTCCCAAAGTTCTTAGAATCCGCACGGATGGAGAAATCAGCCAACAGAACCAACAACAACACCAGGCTCAAGCTATTCTCCGGCACCGCGAATCCAGCGCTCTCTCAAGAGATCGCTTGGTACATGGGCTTGGACCTCGGCAAGATCAAGATCAAGAGATTCGCTGACGGAGAGATCTACGTTCAGCTGGAAGAGAGCGTCAGGGGGTGCGACGTCTACTTGGTGCAGCCCACTTGCACTCCGACTAACGAGAATCTGATGGAGCTTTTGATCATGGTAGACGCTTGTAGAAGAGCGTCTGCCAAGAAAGTTACGGCTGTGATTCCTTATTTTGGATATGCCAGAGCTGACAGGAAGGTGAGTAGATGGTTCTTGACAATATCTTTGCTTGATAAAAGTCATCTTCTTATGTTTGTCTTTTTTTGTTTGGTGGTTGCAGACACAAGGGCGTGAATCCATTGCTGCTAAATTGGTTGCTAACCTTATTACCGAAGCTGGTGCAGATCGAGTGCTTGCTTGTGATCTTCATTCAGGACAGTCTATGGGTTATTTCGACATTCCGGTGGATCATGTGTACTGCCAGGTACATCTATAACGCCGCCTTATTTGATAGCTATGAGTCAATGTTTAGTCGGACGCCTAGATCAATTTTTTTAAAATCGGTTTGAAAAAATCGTTTTGTTCAGACTCGATTTGCCGACTAGGCGGCCGCTTTATAGAGGACTAATGTTTAAGCAGACACCTAGACTGATTTTTTGAACAAAAAAAAACATTTCATTCAGATAGAACACTGGCTATGACCTCTTCTCTGTTATGTAGTGTGTTTGTAAGATACCTTTTAACCCATTAAATCTTTAGATATTTAATTTTTTTACAGCCGGTGATACTTGATTATCTAGCTAGCAAGTCAATTGCGGCAGAGGATTTGGTAGTGGTTTCTCCTGATGTTGGTGGAGTAGCCAGAGCACGCGCTTTTGCTAAGAAGCTATCAGATGCGCCACTTGCAATTGTTGATAAAAGGCGTTCAGGACACAATGTTGCTGAGGTAATAGTATAATAATACCTCTTCTCTTTTCAAACTCAGAGCTTGTCTCAACAACACATGTTTTACTTCCTTTCAGGTGATGAACCTAATTGGTGATGTAAAAGGGAAGGTGGCAGTAATGGTTGATGATATGATTGATACCGCTGGTTAGTAGAGTTTGTCTTAAATCATATTATTGTGAGAAAAATGCTAAAGACATGTTCTCTCTCTTTTTTTTTCAGGAACCATTGTGAAAGGAGCAGCTTTGTTACACCAAGAGGGTGCTCGGGAGGTATATGCGTGTTGCACTCACGCTGTTTTCAGGTAGACCTGTCAAAACCTTTTTTTTTTGTTTCTTGAACAGTCTCGAAATCATTACTTTTCTGAAGCGTTTTTATTGTTTTGTAATGAATCAAATGGAATTAGCCCGCCTGCGATAGAGAGATTATCAGGAGGTTTGCTTCAAGAAGTGATAGTGACAAATACTTTGCCAGTAGCTGAGAAGAATTACTTCCCGCAGTTGACGATTTTGTCGGTGGCTAATCTTCTTGGTGAGACGATTTGGCGTGTCCATGATGATAGCTCCGTCAGCAGCATTTTCCTTTGACGACCTCATCTCTATCTCATTGCATCATTTGAACGTTTTTTTCTTGCTTTTGTTAGTCGGTCTAAGAGTCTGGTTTAGAATCTGTTTACCAAGTTTTCTTGATTTGTCTCTTTATAGTTTAGACTTTTCTTGTTTGGTAGACATCTCGTTATGGATTTTACCTTATTGGTTTTGAGCCGATTTTGATTTATGGTATACACAAGATTATAAGTTGACTCAGTATCATAAGTCATAACTTTTTATCTACATGGCGCTAATCGACTCAAAAGTACCTGGTGGGAAAATACTTACCTATAAAGGGAGTCAATCACCCACAAAGATCATTGTACTTTGGCGAGGCAGACAGCTAAACACGAACATTATTCCAATGTGTATAAGAAAGGGAGATAAACTAAAAGACATATTCTTAAAGATGTGAGATCTCTTCAAACTTTGTAGGAAAGACTGGCCAGTTCGATTCATTTCTCCAACATTTTCAAAAGCTTGGAAAATTTTGATTTCAAAAACAATCAGAAGTATATCTTTGCTGTCAAGCACTTCATAGACAAATAGGCCCATATTTTAACAATGCCTGTAGATTCACGGATTCTGCAGGCTGACATGAGCCATCAGCTTGGCAACGTGGCACTAGAAGTGAATTTCTCCTTGGGATCACCTTAATTAATCTCTTCAAGAGTCTTGTCTTAACCTTCTTCTAGGCCCCAGATGGTGGGTAGCAATCCAAGTGTTGCTTTCATGACGGCTTTGTGTCTTTGGGAAGCGTACTTTTGTCCATCGAGGTGGTGTGGTACGTTGGTCTTCAAGGTGAAATAAGAATTGGAATAGTAATGAACTGTCTAAGCATAAGGACATTGATCATTCTATTTACGTCTTGTTGAAAAAGTAACTATTGAACTTGCTTTTTCATTCCTATTCGTCTACTGAATTTCTAATGAATTAATATAACCTATATTATTTTTATTTGTCTGCTCGAATATCTACTGATGGCTATGAATCAGTTTTGTCATTTACTTGAGGTTTGTCTTATTGTGGGTGTGGTGATATAAGGAGGAAGACAGAAGCTTAGAAAGATTTTTCTATAAAACTCTGAAACTAAAACTGAGATAGATATACATTGAATAGATGGACCCAACGGCTCACATGGTACCAAGGTTTATAGTGTGACATATGCGACTTCTCTTCTTACTTTCTTAGGGCCGGCTTAAGTTGATATAGCCATCAATCGTAACCCAAGATTATTTAGTTGATAATTTATCATGGGTTGAAAGACTAGTCTGATTTCAGATAAGTTTTGTACAAATTAAATTGCAGTTGAAATTGAAATTGAGTTTGGAAAGAACAAAACATATTTTGATTTGTTTCTCGACTGGCGGCTATTTGCTTCATTTGTTTGAACATATATGTATGATGCAAGTTTCAAGTACTAAACGTCTAAACCTTTGGTACGTTCCATCATCTGAGGTATCAAATAAGTGAAATCTTACAAAAATGTCATTTTTGAAAAAGATATTACAATTCTTTATTGATAAAAAGACAAAAATAGCACTAAATCAAGTTTTTGTTCCCAAACTAACACTCAAGGTCAAAAGTCACAAAAATAGCACTTAATGTTTTATCAAAAGTCACAAACTTAGGAGTCACAAAAATAGCACTTAATGTTTTATCAAAAGTCACAAACTTAAGGTTTAGAATTAAAGGGTGGAGTTTAGGGTTTAGGGTTTAGGGTTTAGAGTTTAGGGTTTAGGGTTTAGAGTTTATGGTTTAGGGTTTAGAGTTTAGGGTTTAGAGTTTAGGGTTTAGGAGTTAGAGTTGAGAAATGAAGTTTTGGGGATAAGATTTCAAATTTTGAAAAATAAAAAAATTAAAATTTTCAAAAGATAAACTTAGAAAGGTGCTATTTTGGTTATTTTAGTTTTTGAGTGCTATTTTTGTGATATAAACTTAGAAATGTGCTATTTTGGAGATTTGCCCTTCTTTATTGGCAAAAGCAAGACTAAAAGTCAGCAACATCTATCCCTATATACACCTCACATCTTATTCCTTCTCATTCACAAACAATAACCAAACACATGGCTCTCACAAAAATCTCCTTAATCCTTTTCCTCTGCCTCTTAGGTTTCTATTCTAAAACCGTTAAAGCTCAGAACTGCGGTTGTACCTCGGGCCTATGTTGTAGTCAGTACGGTTATTGCGGTACTGGACCCGACTACTGTGGTTCAGGTTGCCGATCAGGTCCTTGCACTGGCACCCAAGGTGGTAATCTTGGTACCATTGTGTCACAAGCTTTCTTTAACAATATTATCAACCGAGCTGATAATGGCTGTGCCGGGAAAAGATTCTACACACGTGATTCTTTCATTAGTGCCGCTAATACGTTCCCCAACTTTGCTAACTCCGTTACTAGGCGTGAAATTGCGACTATGTTTGCTCATTTCACCCAGGAGGTTGGATGTAAGAATTTTGTTACTTTTTTTTACCTTCTCTAAAATATTTAAATAACAAAAAAAAAATACTGACATATCAAATGTAGTTCTAAAAGGTACAAGGCATAAAATCGCTTTTATAATCTCTATAATTAGAGATTTACAAATGATATATGGCTACAATAATATAATACGTCTAAGTGTTTTAAAACAATCACGTAATAAAACATATAATACGACTAAACCTTGCGATAAAATTATATAAATAAAAATTGAACATCTGAGTTGATTTCAATAAATTGAGAGTTGTTTCTATAACATTTTGTTTAATGTGTCCATCTCCATATCGTATAGATTTCTGCTACATTGAAGAGATCAACGGAGCGTCAAGAAACTATTGCGACGACAAGAATTTCCCACAATACCAATGTGCACCAGGCAAAACCTACTACGGTCGTGGTCCGATTCAGTTATCATGGAACTACAACTACGCACAGTGTGGTCAGAGTCTCGGTCAGGATCTTCTACGTCAGCCCGAGCTAGTAAGCAGCAATCCAACTCTAGCTTTCCGGACAGCTTTGTGGTTTTGGGTGAATAACGTAAGGCCGGTACTGAACCAAGGATTTGGAGCCACCATTAGGGCCATCAATGGAGACTTAGAGTGTAATGGTAGGAGTCCAGATAAGGTTAATGCAAGGATTAGCTACTACAGAGACTATTGTGGGCAGCTTGGTGTGGACCCTGGTCATAACCTTAGAGCAACTCCAATGGTGTTACCCACCATTGGAGTCCTTAGCTATATAATATATATTTTTTTGCTTTTTAAATAGTTAAGGACTTTTCTCTAAAATATATGTGCAATGGTGTTACCCAATATGAAATCCTTAAGAAAAAAAATATTAAATTTGTAAAACCTTAAAAGTAAGAAGATTAAGGTTGTTGAAACTTACAAAGCAATTCATCATCATCACTGCTCTCACAATCTTCATCAACAAACTATAAAAATAAAGAGGAAAGATTATCAATCAGAGTGGCTTAAGCTAAACAACAATAGAAAGAACCAAAGCAATTCTGAAAAAGCACTTACTGCACTCTCATCATCAGGCTGTCTCAGCTGCAAAAAAGAAGCAAAAATAGAGATTCTATAGTTAGAAACAACTTATGACCAAGGAGATGAGAATACTTTAGATTTTTATATGCCTTTCTCAAAGGAGACTAGAGAAAACTAAGATCACTTGTATGCACAATAAGTTTGTAACGACTTACAGTTGACCTCCTCATCCTCATCACACCATTTGTTCCAGACTACTTTGATGTAAGAGGTTCCAGTTTGTAACGTTCTTCCTATACTCCTGCATCATACATAGCATAGGAATAACTTGTAAAAACAAGTATGTGCTAGTTCTTATGATTTAAAGAGAGAAGAAATGGGCACTTACTGGCACAACCTTCCCATATAGCTCCAAGCTGAACTCGAAGAGCTTGCCTAGGGTGCCAAGAGCAGAGAAAGTGAATAGGCCCTGAGGCTCACATTTGACTGAAATGTCCTTTGCATCAGGTAAGGCGACGGTTAGGTAAACCTTATCAGACCGCTGAGCCCAAAGAACCTCCGGGTTATGACTGCACACATGACAAAACAACCTCATAACTATACTGTGTTGCCACCTAATTACACAAGAAATCCATCACCAAAAAAAAAAAAAATTATAAATTCTCCGTGATGAGTTTCAAGAAACACTGAAGTACATCAAAATGCAAACATTGAAAAGGATTGTATCAATCAAGTGAAAGATGATTCCTTTGTAAATAAATCATTATAAAAACAAGTTCTAAGATTTGTGAAATAACCTTCTACACGTCACAAAGCATGATACAATTTCTCTGTAACTGAACGATCACAAGATTCGAGCTTTTCCTCTGGGAACTTAACTCTTAGCTCTTAACCACTATACATACATGAAAGTGATCTTCTATTGCAAAACCCACTAGTAAACTAACTAAAAGATGATAACTTTATAATCTTAGATCACAAAATCACACGAAACCTTTTTTGTGGATTATACACCAACCAGACTGAATCACACGTACCTCATGTCTTACTGATCGGAACTGTAAACGGCGGATGTAAGAGCGTCGATCAAGCTCAAGCGAAGAAGACAGAGACAGAGAGTGAACTCAACGAGTCTTTTAGGGTAATAAATGGACCAATCAAAGTGTGCCAGCACGATAAGGACTTCCGTATTTTTATCCTTAATTAAGGATCATCCTTAACTTTACCCTCCTCTTTTATTATTTCTTTAATCAAAAAGCATTAAGGATTTTTATAAGGATTGCCTGATTTATACCGTTGTACATGCTCTTAGCTGCTAAATAATCTTTTTAATGACTATTGTTGGAAGTTCATGTTCATGGTGAAATAATAAATGAGATGATAAAGTTAAATCTCATGCATGTACTTTGTGTTTGTGTTGGGTTTTAGTGTTTCCTGCTCCAAAAGCAAAAACAAATTGTTGTAATAATCTTATGAAAGTGAACTTTACGTTGATAAAAGAAAATCTAGTGGAAATATAATATATAGTTTAGTTATTAAAATGTATTCAATCCAAATGGAAGTTTAAAGATTATCCTGGTTTAAGTTCTAACCATGTGTCATCAAGTTTTTTAACCATGACTCAAATCTCGATAAAACACAGTTTGAACTCTGAAGATGGGTTGCATTTACTGTTAAACGACTTTGAGGTTCATTTGAGGTTTATCAAATGAACCTCAAATGAAAACTGCAATATCGTACTTGTGCCTTGTCGGCGAGGTAGCAAGGACGAAACGTTCTTTAGAAGTCAATACAAATTTTTAAAGAAAACACATATTGGCCCGCGACGATTGAAGTATGGAACCTTTATTCTCTCTATAACGTTTTGTAAAATGCAAAATCAAATTAAAAGATAACAAAACTATTATGTTTATTTTTTACAGTAAGATATAAAACCTCAGCTTCAATTTATATCTATAATAACAAGAGAATTTTATTTCATGTGAACAACATGTTGTATGACGAGACAACAATCTTAAGTTTTTGCTCTCGAAATAAGAAGAAAAACAGAATTTCTCATAGATTACATTCACTCAGGTTAAGAAAGAAACTGTCATCAAACAAAGCCCAGACTTAGAGGGTCGGTGGGAATTTATAAATAAGCCCATAAAGGCCCATTAGGGTTTCCCCTAATCCGTCTCAGCTAATGTATATATACACGGTAACATAACTTGTTTATCGCATTGTGTTCTGTCTCATTGTTTTTTCGGTTCTTGTGGCTTTATCATCTTATTCGATTCTGGTTTTAGCTTTGGCCTTTGATATGTGCCTTCCAAGTTTTAAAAGATCAGCTGTGATGAAAAAAACCGTGTGCCAGAGATTTTTTATCGCTGACGGCTAAACACAACCCTCTAAGAAGTTCTGAGCTTATCTAGATCTTTTTTTATTATTTTTTTTTTCTTTGAAATTGTTTTTGGAGTCGAGGTGACGATAGAAAATTCACAAGTCTGTCAATCCCCTGAAACATATTGTGATGTTATTGTGATATCTCGACAGGTTCTGATCGACTCACAAGAAAAACAATTTTTTAAAAAAATGTTTTATATCCGTTTTATTGAATCTGGGAGTATGATGAATCTCATAAAACAAATGGGTAATTTGCGACTGATTTTATATTGATGTTTATTCACCTTGGAGAACTGATTCCCAGATTCAAAGTTTTCAACTTTTATCTTTTATTTTGTTAGATTTATATATCGTTTTGGCTGGGCATATGATGAAATTATATTTCATGGGTAATTTGCGTCTGAATTTTCTTGATGTTATCTTTATGATACACTGATGCCCCCTTTTATTTTTTTATACTCAATGTTAAGCAGTATTTTATTAAGAAGAGAGCGATGATAATGATGATGATGATAACATAGAACAATCCAACTCTGACATCTTCTGATGAACTTTACATCATGCACTACCATCTGAATCTTGCTCTTCCTTGATCTTTATTTTTTAGTAATTGTTTTTTATCCTTAGTTTGAGCAATAGAGACCCAATCAAAAGCATATTTTCGGTTTATTTCGGACTAAAGGTTTTGTTTAAGTACGTTTTTGAATTGATGAAAGTGTATTTGCGGTTTAAGGTTTATTTCTTTGGCTATCAATTTGACTTTTCTTTGGCGTACTCTTTGCAAATTCTTATGGTTGCCAGAGAAAAGATTTAACTAATTACCCAGTAATTATTAGTTAACAAAAATACGCATGGTTGAAGAATTTGCCAAAATGTTAACCAAGACACTTGGTCAACAACAATTCTAGAGGCTAATGTTCAAGTTAAAACTTTCTTAAGCTCGTTGCTCAATTGTGAGATGTATTCGACTGTGGTCTCGTGTAACACATCTTTTAAGAGTTATATCATTTACGACTTGGGCATCTATTTAGATGTTGGACCTGTAAACGTAGTTAGGGTTTACGTTTTATACTAACAAATAAGAAAGCATATATATTTCACACCTTGTCCCTTGTGTAACATATCAATACCTATAATTTGGTTAATGATTTTTTTGTACTTTTTGTATATAAATTGTTTACTACAGTCGATAAGAAAAAATGTAACAAAACAACCCCATGAAAAAGTACATATTTACATGTTAATTCATCCAAATATAATAGGAAACTAAATTACTGTATCAATTTGAAAATAAACATTGTTTTTCCAAAATTAATCCATTAAATCAATAGATCTTTTAGGAAATAACTGAATCAATATGGCTTTCAGTACTGTACTCTTTTAGTGCGTAGCAAATTAGCAGTTAAGAAATCATAAAATCAAGTCCTTGTCGAATATAAGCCAATGCCTGATCACCCAACAAACACATCAATTAAAATTCAAAAACTTTTATAGAAAGATACCCGGAGGATTAACACAAGAAGACATTCGCTTCAAAACATACAATGTCCTGTTTTATTCATAATAAAATCCAAAAGAGGTAACAAACTTTAGGTAATGAATATTGGAAAATCCTAAACCGCACTTTAAATATATTTTTTCCCTTTTAAAATGATTGAAAGAGAATGTGGATCACACAGAGATAAGACTCAGAAGAGACTATTTTACCTCGTATTCTGTTGTTGCTGAAGAATCTTCAATCTTCATTCACACTAAATAAATACAACATGAGGAATGTGTTGGATTTTGAAGTGATGTTGGCCTCCATTCTCCAATTTCTCTCTAAATTCCATTTTCATCATTTCAATTTTCAGTTCTTTCAAAGAAGTCATGTACCTTAGTCCATGAGGAAGCTCCTTCAAATTTTCACATTGACTAATAATCAGAGTATGGAGACGTGGCATGGACCCTTGTTCTACTTTCCATTCTTCCAACTCAAGTTGTTGAGTTAATACAAGATGTTCCAATTTAGGAAACCCGTTTCCAGAGCAAACTATCCTCTTCCCAGCAAAAGCTCGAGCCCCTAGGCTGACCTCACTCAAAACTTCGCCAAAACTGGCATGGGGTCCTCCTCCAAACAACAATGACTTAGAGTAACGCTTGTAAGGCGACAAGGAAAGTGTTGTCCATCAGGCAACTTTGGCATATATACACTCAAATTCAGCTTGTTGAGACTAACGCAATCCAAAACAAACTCTCCCGCATCACCCGTTAAGCCATGATCCCTTCTATCATGTATAGTAAGTTATTTGAGATACCTCGATACATGGAGAGATGAAGATAGAGTTTCCATATTGCATCCGGATTTGCCTTTTACGTAGATAGAGAGAGTCTCGAGCCTCGTCATACCATGGAGATCACTCGCATAGCAATGTTCCGTTGAGAAATACTCCAAACTCTCAAGGTTCACTAGATTACCCAATTCCAACTTTGTCTTTTCATGCATTCGCCCCGGTAGCGAAAGGTATTTCAGCTCTCGCATATCCTTCAAGACATTAGGCACGTAGATTGGAGTTTTTGAAAATACATAAAGATTCAAATAGAGAAGCAATTTAAGATTCCGTAGAGACGAAGGTAAATGAGTAAACCGGGCTTTGTATAAGCTCAAGTATCTCAAGTGGACGAGCTTTCCAATGTCAGAGGGTAGTTTCTCTCCATGAAACTTGGCTCTTGAAAGATCTAACACCCTCAACGTTTTTAACCTTGCTAAGAACGAACCAGATAGCTTCCAGCCTTCTTTAGCCGACTCCCACACGAGCAAAAGAGCTCTAAGCTTTGGATTGTTTATTTCCCCCTCGTCATGAAATGCATCAGACCAATGAACCACGAGTCTCCGAGATTTATAAGGAGATTGAGATGAGGAGCACTCAACGGTGTTAAGTATTTGTAGGAAGTTCTCTTCTTTGGCTTTAAGAAGACAGACTTCTCTCATCATGTCCTCTTTGCGAGAAGTAATTAGTACTTTCCAACCTGTAAAATATATCTTTTTACATAAGCCCCCAACATAAAAGGAGCATCAAGCTTTGTAACAAATGTTATACTTCTTAAATAAAATAGTGAAACTTATATAAAGAAAACTCTAATATATATGTACCATAAGAGATTACCTTTTTTGGGTGGAAATACATGCTTGATTTTATTCCAATCTTCTCTTGTCCATACATCATCAAGGACAATAAAATATTTTCCTGTTTCGAGAAACCGCACCAGTTTGTCTTGGAGTTGGTCTTCTGTCATATCTGAATCCATATGTTCATCATATTTAGGATTAAGCTTCCGTAACATCGCCTGCCACACATACTTGCGTGTGAACTGCTGGGAAACACAGACCCACGCAAGTCTATCAAAATGATGTATTATCAAGTCATGGTTATAAACTTGTCTTGCAAGTGTGGTTTTACCAATACCACCCATCCCAGTTATAGAAATTAACCACTTGAAAGCAATCTTCCTCCAACAAGTAGCCAACCAATATATCTACGTTTTCCTTTAATCCCACAAGATCACTTTCAATGTCGACGCTAGAAAACGTTTGTCGCATTTCTCTTTGTCTTTGATGTAGTAGAAGCTGTGAATACCCACCCATTATCAACAATCATTTGCTGCACCCCAAAACTCTGCATGTCACGGGTTACCTTAGAGATCCTCTTGCTTATGCCTCCCATGTCTAAAGCAACTTCCCGACTGTCTGCGACAATGCAAGCAAGTCTTCTTATACGCATCATGATGCCACTTTGTTTTTCAGTTTCTTCCTTTAGAAGAAAGGTCTCCACTGTGTCTTCGGCGTCACTAACGATTTCCTTGATCTCTTCCACACAATTCCTCACCATTGCATCTGTATGTTTTTTGGCATCAGCGTCCTTCAAAAACGACCGTAACATGTTCAGATCACTTTTTAGTTCACTGATAACTTTCTCATCAACTCCCTCCAAGCGCTCATATTCTCGGCTTAGGAGCTCCCAAAGCTTCTGAACTCCAAACGACACAATTGCATCAGCCATTATCTGCTCAATAATAGGAGTGACAAAAGATAAGCATATATATATATATATATATATATATACTGTCTTTCAAGTTTTGCAGTTTGGGAACACATAGATGTCTTATACTCTCTTATCAGAGGAAATCACTTATCAAGGTTCGGCTGGACTAAAATATTTATTTATTTATTTTTCTTAGATTTTCAGAAGATTCGAGTGATGAATATATCATTTGGAAAAATAAAGCGCAATTTGTTAACAGAAACTGAACAAAACCTACAAGGAAGAAGCAGACAGTTGAAATAAAATCAATAAGAAACGAAATGAGACACCTTGAAGTTCCTCTCCGTCAACTTTTGATGCTTAAATGGGGTGCTAATGAATTTTTAATATTAAATTTAATGGTTAGTGGGGTTAAAAGATCTTTGTTAAGGTGCTCCCATTTTATGCAGTCCAATGGAGAGTTCTTAAGTTGGGATTCTTAATAAAAAAAATTAAGAAAATTCATTTATTAATTATAATACATTAAAGGATAACATTAAAAACATAGAAATTTAAAATAAAAATGAAAATAAAGATTAGTACAATAATTGAGAAAAATTCGAAAACAAACTTCCAAACTCAGTTGTTGTCTTCATCACGTCCAAATTTATGCCATAAATGTTGAATCAAATCTTTTTTCAGTTGTTGATTTGTATGTGGATCACGAATTTGTCTTCGACGTCCCATCATATTGGTGAGCACTTCATGGAATTCTCTTTCAATATCGAGATCGACATGTGAACTTCCAGTATCTTCTTCTTGTTGGAACTCTGAAACATTTCGCATGGTATATCCATCTCGTTCATCTTCTACTATCATATTATGAAGTATGATACATGCCCTCATAATATTCCCAATTTTGGCTGTGTCCCAAAAAAGTGTCGGGTTTTTAACAATGGCAAAGCGAGATTGCAAGACTCCAAAAGCACGCTCGACATCTTTTCGGGCAGCTTCTTGTTTTTTAGCAAACAAAACCGCTTTCGGCCCTTGTGGCTCCCGAATAGATTGGATAAAAGTAGCCCATCTCAGATAAATACCGTCGGTGAGATAGTAAGCCAATTGATACTCCCTTCCATTCACAGTGTAAGTGACTTGCGGAGCCCGACCTTGTATTATGTCATCAAAAACAGGTGAACGATCAAGAACATTGATATCATTTAAGGTACCTGGAGATCCAAAAAACGCATGTCATATCCAGAGATCAAAGGAAGCAACCGCCTCTAAAACAATTGTCGGTTTTCCCGAACCACGTGCATATTTCCCTTTCCATGCGGTGGGACAATTCTTCCACTCCCAGTGCATACAATCGATGCTTCCTATCATCCCGGGAAATCCACGGGACTCTCCAATTGCAAGTAGGCGTTCAAGATCAGCCGGTGTTGGTCTTCTTAGGTACTCGTCGCCGAATAAATATATTATTCCTTCCACAAAATGTTCCACACATAACCGAGTAGTAGAATCAGCGAGTCGGAGGTATTCGTCAACCGCATCAGCCGCAGTACCATATGCCAAGACACGAATGGCTGCTGTACATTTTTGTAGTGGAGAGAGACTAAGCCGGCCGAGAGCATCTCTCTTTTGTCGAAAGAATTCAACTTCATTGGCGAGTCGATCAACAATGAGCATGAACAATTGCTTGTTCATTCTAAATCGCCGTCGGAATTGATTTTGTTGATATGTTAGAGTTTCACTGAAATAATCATTCCATAAACGTACATCGCCTTCTTCACGATTCCTTTCGATGTGAACTCGTTTTTTCCTTTTTTTTCTTCCTTCTTCTTGTTGAATGTTCAAATTTCAAAAGATTGAACAAATTCTTGCTCCATATATTGCTCATAATATTGATCAAAATCTACTCCCTCAAAAGTGTTTTGAGAAGAAGAAGCCATAAATATATGATGAAAATAACTTAAAGTTTTTTTTGTGCGGTTATTGGTGAGAGGGATATAGAACGAGAAGAAGGAGAACAATGTGATTATAGTGAGAGGATGAATCAAAGCTTTAAACTGAACTGATGGTGAGAGGGATATAAGACGAGAAGGAGTAATGAGATTGTGAGAAAGAGTAATGAGATTGTGAATACAATACGAGAGTGAATCAAAGCTTTATATAGAGATCAAGAAGTTTTGAATACAACTTGTGACACATTCAAACAAATACAAGTTGGTACTACAACAGAACTTGTGACACATACAAACAAATACATGTTGCTACTTCAAAGAACTTGTGACACAACAAGACAAAACTCAAGACAAAGCACATTCGTGACTTCTGAGTACAATCCTCACTGGTCCCATCAACAGGAGCACACTCTTTTGAACCTGCAAAACACGAGAAGAGAACATGAGACAAAGCATGAGAAGAACAGAGAACATAAAACAGTTGTATAATTATAGAAGAACATGAGACAGATCACGAGAAGAACAGAGAAGATAACATGAAACAGCTTTATAATTATACAAGCACATAATTCAGAAACATACAATTACTGAGCATATTGCGACTTAAACCGAAATTGAAACCTTGATGAAAAACAGAGCATCACACCTTGATGAACAACATAACATGAAACCTAGAAAAACAGAACTAATTATTGAGCATCTATGTTAGTAACTTCTGCTTGAGAGCTTATTCAGCTTGAGAAAGTGTCTCTTTTTTGGAAATGAGACTGTCAAGCAAAGACATCTTCGAAACTCTCTCCTTAACAACCAAATCTTTCTCCTTAACAGCCAAATCTTTCTCCTTAATAGAACACATGGTCTCAAACTGAGCAAGAGCCTGGTCTTCTGCTATACTTTTCTTACTATATTCTCCTTTCGCAGCCTTAACACCAGGAGGACGTTTAGTTGGATCATCTCCGAGATTTGAAGGTGCTTGAGAGCTTTCAGATTGTGTCAAATCATCATACTTTCTCTTCCTACCGTTTCCATCAACCTTCGAGCTACTAACTTCACACCATTTATGGTCATTCCTCAGCTCCTCCCAAACATGGTGAAGATTAAACTTAATCTTATGGTCATTGTAGAAGATTTGGTGTGCCAGTTTAACAGTATCTGCCTCGTTCTGGCCATTGCTTTTCTGCCTTGTTGCTGCCGCATAAGCTCCACAGAACTTGCACACCAGATCATTCATCTTCTGCCACCTTGACTTACACTGAATGGGCTCTCGGGTATGACCTCTTTCCACCTTTGAACTTGCTGCAAAGTAGGCTGAAATGCGTTTCCAGAAAGCATCTGCTCTCTGCTCATTGCAAACGACTGGGTCCTTGCTCGTGTTTAGCCATGCGCTAACGAGCACTAGATCATCTGTGACTGTCCATTTCTTTCTTTCTCTACGCTCTGTGGGTGAGTCTTCACAGAAGGATGAAGTTTGAGTAGGGAGTTGTGAAAAACTAGCATACGGATGGACAGTATCTTGTTGACTGTTCAACAGATCAACAAAATTGGATGTCTGATCCATTTCCTAACCAGTGAGGGAATAGAAGAAAAAGAAATGTGTTTTGAAGATGAAAAACTAGAGAGAAAGGTTCGGTTTTAATAGAGGAAAAGAGAAGAAGATCGACTTAGTTGGACAGCTAATTGCTTTTACTCTTCCATCTATCTAAGAAATTTATTATCTACCACACAAACCTAACACGCATTCATCACAGTCATTAGTAAGAGTTAAAGTTATCTACCACTAACACAAGCATTCATCACAGTCATTAATCAGAAGCATTCATCACAACCACAACCTAACTATAACCAGCATTTATTATCCTAATAAGTACTATGCATAAGAAAGCAATTAAGGAAAAAAAAAACATGTCTTTGCCTCCTCATTCTGATATTTGCCTCCAACATCCCGCCTGTCTTTGGCTCCTCATTCTCCTCTGACCCTCCTCACATGATTTATCTACGCAAACCAAAGCAAACTAAATTATATACGTTACTGATTTCAGTTGTATAAACAACCTTAATTACCATTCCCAAATAACCAATACACGACACATGATTCATCAACTTGTTTGGACAAATAAAAAAATGATCTAACGAGATGTCAGCAACAATACATGACACTATATAGTCCTCTCTGATCTTCAATACTTGTTTCAAGATTTACTAAACAATCAGACAAAACAATCACCTTTCATTAACTAAACAATCAGAGAAAACAATCGCCTTTCATTTACTAAACAATCACACCAAGCACACTAAACATTTAAGCAGCCTACAATTTTTGATCAAAGGCTAAAGCTTTACAATGACACACAAAACTTTACTACTATCACATGCATTCATGAATTGAAAGGAGAAAGATGTTAATAGTTGTGAACTTATCTCCAACGGAGGAGACGCCGTCAACACGGACAGAGTCCTCGACCCTCACATGAAGTAGGAGGAATCTCCATGAGGAGCCAGACAGAGTCCGTCCTCGGTAGCGATTGTTGATCTGGCGGAGAAGACGACACAAGTGGAACGACGAGACTCCGTGAGGAGAAGAGAGTCGTCCTCGGTAACGGCGGAGATGGCGAAGGAATCCCCGTGAAAAGCCAGAGACGTTGTCCGTCACCAGTTTCGATCCTTGATCTGATGAAGAAGACCCGACAAGTGGGACGAGACTTTGTGACGACAAGAGAGCCCTCGGTTTCGATCGTCGGTTTCGATCTTTGATCTGATGGAGAAGACCAGGCAAGTGGGAAGAGATGAGACTCCGGGAGGACAAGAGAGTCGTCATCGGTTTCGATCGTCGGTTTCGAGCGGAGAAGGCTGAGGAATCTCTTCGATTTTGTTATTTTCTCTCGACGGACAAAACAAGAACACGGGAAAATCAGAGAAAGAGAAGAGAAGAAAAAAAATAAAAGATAAAAGCATCTTTAAACACGGTCCACTACTTACGTGACACGTGTTTTAAATCTCCATTAAATTCTATCACAAATTACCTAAGTTAAGCATCGGTTTTTGTCTTTCTGATTATTTTTCTTTTAATTAAATCATTAGATTCCTCAAAGCTTCCCTTTAAATGTCCCGATAAACATGCTCTTAGCTTTAGAAAAGAAACGCCAAAGCGGAAGAGAAAAGTCTTCTTGAGCAAATTATAAAATACAAATATTCATGTATAGTAAATATCGTGACGGTGCACCGTGCACGTTCGCCATTTGGGTCAAGTCAACTGAAGACAAAAGATTGATTATGACAAGTAAGACTTAAGTTGATTACATAAATTAAAGAATAATTAGTATTAAGCAAATAAGAAGATTAGAATGAATGTTTGGATGACAAAAAAAATAGCATAAGGAAAGTTGTTTTCTTTCAGACAACGATATCATTTCATAGGCAAAAAAAGAAAAGAATTGACTTTGTAATCAACTTAATTAGAATAACTATGTTGTTCAATATTTTCGAGATCTCTTCTCTGTTTCTTCGTCAAAATTTTGGTGAAAAATATGATTTAGTGGAAAAACTTGTTATGAAATAACTTATAATTTATAGTATCGAGAAATTTAAATAAAAGTAGAATTTAATACCCGTAGGAAGCAAATAACACTAATATGAGGGAGAGAGTTTATTATAAGGAAGAAGAAGAAGATGTAATGGTGTACAAAAGAGTGAGATGAATGATGGTATTTATAGTAAGCAACAATACATAAAATATCAAAGATGGTGCTTGATTTGGTAAATGAGTGGGTGATCATAGTGCTTGATGAGTAGATGATCATAGTGCTTGATGAGTAGATGATCATAGTGCTTGAGTTGGTAAAGGAGTGGAGGATCATTTCAAAGTTTATCTTATAACACTCCCCCTTGATCATCCATCTTGTATTAAATTAAGTTTCGTAACACTCCCCTTGGGGACCGGTGTCACTCTCCGCTCTCGCTTAACGTCTTTGTTGCCTCGTTAAAAACCTTTCTAGGAAAACCCAATGGGAAAAAAACATAGTTAGGTAAAAAGAGTACAACTACGTAAACTCCCCCTCGATTGAGCAGTCATAGATCCTTCTGATGACGCATTCCAATGTTATGGACATGTTTTCTGAATACCTAAGTAGGAAGTGCTTTTGTGAAGAGGTCGGCTGCATTGTCGCATGATCGGACATATCTTACTTCAATCTCTTTCTTCTTCTCGAGCTCTTGAGTGTATGAGAAGAACTTTGGATGTATATGTTTTGTTCTATCACTTTTGATATATCCTTCCTTCGTTTGAGCAACACATGCTGCATTGTCTTCATATAGAATAGTTGGCCCCGTACTTTTGTCAATCCCACTACTTGAACAAATGTGTTGGCTTATTGATCTTAGCCATACACATTCTTTACTTGCTTCATGGAGTGCGATGATCTCAGCATGATTTGAAGAGGTAGCCACAAGCGTTTGTTTCTGAGAACGCCAAGATATAGCAGTGCCTCCGATCGTAAAAACATATCCTGTTTGCGATCGGGCTTTGTGTGGATCTGAAAGATATCCTGCATCTGCAAAACCAACCATTTGACCATTTGAATCTTTAGGGTAAAATAAGCCTAAATCAATAGTCCCTTGTAGGTAACGAAAGACATGTTTAATTCCATTCCAATGTCTTCGTGTTGGAGATGAGCTAAATCTTGCTAGAAGATTAACAGCGAATGATATATCAGGCCGTGTACAATTTGCAAGGTACATCAACGCTCCAATTGCACTTAGATATGGTACTTCCGGACCAAGTATCTCTTCTTTTTCCTCAGGTGGTCGAAATGGATCACTTTCAATGTTAAGTGATCTAACGACCATCGGGGTGCTAAGAGGAGTTGATTTATCCATGTTAAATCGTTTCAACACTCTTTTAGTGTATGTGGATTGATGCACAAATATACCATTTTGTGAATGTTCTATTTGTAGGCCAAGACAATACTGTGTCTGTCCAAGATCTTTCATCTCAAATTCTCCTTTGAGATAGTCTGATGCCTTTTGTATTTCTTTTTGAGTTCCAATAATATTTAGATCATCAACATATACCGCGATTATCACAAATCCGGATGTTGTTCTTTTGATGAAAACACCTGGGCATATAGGATCATTCACATATCCTTCTTTTGTTAAATGTTCACTGAGACGATTGTACCACATACGTCCAGATTGTTTTAACCCATATAATGATCTTTGCAATTTTATTGCACATAACTCTTTAGGTTTGGAACTTAATGCTTCTGGCATTTTAAATCCATCAGGGATTTTCATGTAGATATCAGTATCTAATGATCCGTATAGATAAGCTGTAACAACATCCATGAGACGCATCTCAAGATTTTTATCAGCGGCTAGACTCATCAGGAATCTAAATGTGATCGCATCCATTACAGGAGAATATGTTTCCTCATAATCAATACCAGGTCTTTGAGAAAATCCTTGGGCTACAAGGCGAGCTTTATACCTTGTAATCTCATTTTTCTCATTTCGTTTTCGAACGAAAATCCATCTGTACCCAACTGGTCTCACATCTTCAGGTGTGAGTACAATAGATCCAAACACTTTTCGTTTGTTAAGCGAATCAAGTTCGATTTGTATTGCTTCTTTCCATTTATTCCAATCATGTCTCTTTTGACATTCATATATGGATTTCGGTTCTGGATCATCGGTATCTTCATTTACCTCACTTGACACGATATATGAGAAAACATCATCAAGGTCATTTTGTTCATTTCTATTCCATATCCTTTTATTATGGATGTAATTAATAGAAATCTCATGATTATCTTTCGATTCATGATGCTCTGATTCATCAGAGTCCTTATCATTTATTTCTTCCAAAATATTTTCTGCTATTTTGGGTGCATCATATATTTCAGCTTTCTTCTGTTTCCTAGGATTCTTATCCTTAGAACCAGCAGGTCTACCACGCTTCAGGCGTGTTTTTGGCTCTCGTGTGTCATCCTCCTTTTCTTGTTCATTTGGCATTTTGATACGAGCAGGAGCATTTGCAGCTGGTATATGAGATTTAGTTACCGTCTTGGTATCTGCAAATGCATCAGGTAGCTGGTTAGCTATACTCTGTAAATGCATAATTCGTCGAACTTCTAGTTCTGACTCTTTAGTAGGAGGATCAAGATATAACAATGATGGTACACTCCATTTTATATCACTTCCAACATTTTTGTTTTCTCCCCCTAGAACTGGGAATACATTTTCGTCAAAATGACAATCAGCAAAACGTGCTGTAAAGACGTCACCAGTCTGTGGTTCTAGGTATCTTATAATTGATGGAGAATCACAACCAACATATATTCCCAACCTTCTTTGTGGTCCCATCTTTGTTCGTTGTGGTGGTGCTACAGGCACATATACCGCACAACCAAAGATTCTAAAGTGGGAAATGTTTGGTTCTCGACCAAACGCTAACTGTAGTGTGGAGAATACTTATGGTATGCACTCGGTCTGATCCGAATGAGTGCTTCTGCATGCAAAATGGCATGTCCCCATACAGAGGTTGGAAGTTTTGATCTCATGATCAATGGTCTTGCAATCAATTGCAGACGCTTAATTAAAGATTCAGCCAAACCATTTTGCGTATGAACATGAGCAACCGAATGTTCAACTTCAATTCCCATTACCATACAATAGTCATTGAATGCTTGGGATGTGAATTCACCAGCGTTGTCTAGTCTAACTCTTTTAATAGTATAATCAGGAAACTGTGCTCGCAGTTTGATTATCTGAGTTAGAAATCTCGCAAATGCCACATTTCGAGATGATAATAGACAAACGTGTGACCATCTACTGGATGCGTCAATTAATACCATAAAATAGTGGAATGGTCCACATGGTGGATGTATCGGTCCACATATATCACCTTGAATTCTTTCAAGGAACTTTGGTGATTCTTTATCGATTTTGGTTGGCGATGGCCTTACGATCAATTTTCCTAGAGAACATGCAACACATGTCATTTTATTCCCTTGAGAAATCTCCTGGATTTTCAGTGAATGACCATGTGAGCTCTCTATGATTCTACGCATCATTGTAGTGCCTGGATGGCCAAGGCGATCATGCCATAACGTGAATTCTTCTGGGTTCCATTTTACTACAAGATTTGATTCGATCTCATCGATATAAGTATGATGTAATCCCGAAGGAAGTTCTGGAAACTTTTCCAATATGTGTTTTCTGCCATATTTTTCAGAAATTACATACATGTATTTCTTTCCATCCTCAGTTGCAGACTGAGTATCATATCCGTGAAGATATATGTCTTTAAAACTCAACAAATTCCTTTTAGAACTCGGAGAATATAAAGCATTATTTATGGAAAATTTTGTTCCATTCGGCAAAGCAAAGTTTGCTTTACCAGTTCCTTCAATCACGTCTACAGGACCTGATATTGTATTGACAATTCTTGTCGGTTTTATATCAGAGAAATATCTCTTTTGTCTCAGAATAGTGTGCGTTGTTCCACTATCTGGTATGCATATTTCACGAATCCGTTTCTTGGATTTTGCTCCATTAGTATTTTGATCCATTTCTGAAATTATCATAAACATTAAATAAAAGTGAAACGTGAAATTTATTCATTGATTATATAAAGAAAACACACAATAATTATACATATATTGTTGTTAAAACAATATTATTCTTTGAAAACATAATTATTATACATTACAAATGAGGACTATTCAGCAGTCTTATTAGAAACATTTCCGTACTCTTCAAGAGTATTCTAGTCCAGCTCATTTGCGAAATCAGAGGATTCAAGGTATGAGGTCCCTTCAACGTTTTCCGTGAGGTTCACCTCTTTAGCCTTTCCTTTTATGGATTCTTGATATAACTTGCACAAATGTGGGGGAGTACGACAGGTACGGGACCAATGTCCTTTACATCCACATCTGTAACATACAGTCTCACTTTTCTTTGTGGTATCCTCTTCGGTTTCTTTGCCTTTATGAGGTTGTTCAGATCTAACCCATTTGTTAGATCTAATACTTTTAGGATAGTAAGGCTTTCCACGTTTGTTGTTGAAACGCCGACCACGACCTCGGTTGGTATGGTTTCTCCTTCCCGAATATTCTACCGCCGTAGCATTCACTTCGGGAAATGCCTTGGCTCCCGTAGGTCGGGAATTATGGTTTTTGATTAGTAACTCATCGTTCTTTTCAGCCAACATGAGTGTTACCATCAATTCAGAAAATTTGGTGTACCCACATTTTCTGTAAATTAGGGATAAGACGTTGTGTTCTTTGTGGAAAGTATTGTATGTCTTGTCAAGCATTTCTGCTTCGGTGACAGGGTTACCACAATATTTTAATTGTGCAACTATCCTCAAGTTAGTGGAATTGTAATCTCTAACCCTTTGGAAATCCCGAAACCTCAGGGTTTCCCACTCTTCAAGAGTGTGAGGGAGATTGATTTCCTTCTGATTATCAAATCTGTCTTTCAAGGCTTGCCATAGTACGGCTGGGTCCTCAACGTCTCCATAGTCGTGAGTTAGATTCTCATCTAAGTGCTTCTTCAGGAAGATTATCGCCTCGGCTATATGCTCGGGTGGTGATTTGTTACCGACTTTTATAGCTTCAGATATCTTTTTTATTACAAGATAAGGTTTCACATTTGTGACCCATCTGACATAGTTTTCGCCGGTTACTTTTAGAGCCGGGAACTGGAGTTTCTCGATGTTTGCCATTTGTATTTCTAAAACATAAAATAATAATTTTAGTAGAACTTCATAATTTAAAAACCGTTTACATTAACCATACAAGCAATTACAAGGAGAAGCGATGTAAATAAAAGTAAACTGATATTCATCTTAAATTCTCCCGGAGTAAATTCTCCAACGAGTAAACCATAAATAGAAACACAAATAAAAATGGCACATAAAAACAAAAGTGCGCGAATCATCTTTCTTGAAATGAAAAATCGGAGGAGAGCGATTTGAAATTTTTGAGAGAAGATGAAATGTTTTGGATGATGAAATGGAGTGAAAATGAGTTGTATTTATAGATGAAAATTACTGTTCATGACCGTTGGAGAAAGGGGAAATTTTTGAAAAATTTTCTTTGTGACCATTGGGGTTAAATCGAGTGCACCAAAAATTAGTCCGAAAATATCGTATTAAACGGTCAATCAAATCTATAAAATTTCATAAAAGTGAAAAATTATGACAATGAAATATTTATGTTATATGACAACAAATCATGCGACGGCTCAGCCGATCAATGAAGAATAATAAATAAATTATACGGCGGCTCGGCCGACCAATTAATAATAAACAGAATATAAGGCAGCTCCGCCGACCAATAAATAATAAACAGGATATAAGGCGGCTCGGCTGACCAATAAATAATAACCAGGATATAAGGCGGCTCGGCCGACCAATAAATAATAAACAGGATATAAGGCGGCTCGGCCGACCAATAAATAAATTAAATTACTAGTAAATAATATAGGCGGTATTCCGGCCATTATAACATGATATAAATAATAGTAGATGCGGTATACCGACCATTATAATAAGGTATAAATGATACAAATAAATTTTACCGAATCGCAGAGTGATCGTGCTGATAACATGTTATGAAATAACTTATAATTTATAGTATCGAGAAATTTAAATAAGAGTAGAATTTAATACCCGTAGGAAGCAAATAACACTAATATGAGGGAGATAGTTTATTATAAGGAAGAAGAAGAAGATGTAATAGTGTACAAAAGAGTGAGATGAGTGATGGTATTTATAGTGAGCAACAATACATAAAATATCAAAGATGGTGCTTGATTTGGTAAATGAGTGGGTGATCATAGTGCTTGATGAGTAAATGATCATAGTGCTTGATGAGTAGATGATCATAGTGCTTGAGTTGGTAAAGAAGTGGATGATCATTTCAAAGTTTATCTTATAACAAAACTTAATTTCTCTAAAATTCTTATTTTTCAAATTTAAGTCAAAACCATATTTATTTTAGATTATTGGACTGATCATATCCACATAGTCTCAACCCACTAAAGCTTACGGTCTACTTGGTTTTGTAACTGTTGTTCAATTATAACTCGCAGTCTAAATAGGGATGACCAGATTAGATCTTTTATATTTGGGCACAGAGGGTTTCATTGTGAGTCCACTTATAGCCTTAGCTATATCCAGTAGTGGAGCTAGAATAATTTCTAGCTGGTGGTAGTTTGAGTTAGTTGGCGACGTATTTTAGAATTGGAATTAATTTAGGCGGGGGCATGGGACTCTGTATCCAGCGTAGACCGCAATTGTATACATCTTTGAGTTATCAAAGCTCAGAAAATGATGAACTCATGGAAGCTTAGTAAAAGCCAAAAATTAATAGTACCTGCTCCTAAGTTGTTCGTTTTTATTTTGTCGGCAAGTTGTTCGTTTTTGTCTCTGAACCGAAAAAATCTGTGAACTTAATAATCTTGGCAGATTTGCAAAATTTGTTAGGCCACATGAGCTCCAATATCAATTGAAGTGTTTAATCCTTTTATTCATAAATTAACAAACCTACAATTCTCCCTAATCTCACCTTCAATACCCGTAAGAACATTAATATTCCCCATTTTCAACATAGATTCCACAAAATCTGCAAAGAAGAGCTCTTGATCCACCGCATATTCCCAAACCTTCCTGAATACCTCTCCTTCATGATCTTCACTAACCAAAACATTATCCGAAATCAACAACCCTCTCCCCTTTAAAAGATTTATATAATAATGGTTATCAAAGTAAGCCGGGGTCTGTATATCCAACGGTGACAGTTCGTTGTCCCGGCTAGAGTCTTTGCACTGTGACCGTAGGATTCGCCTGAAAGTGCTGTGTCTTTTGAACTCATCTACGTAGAACGTTTGCAACATGTTTGGTTGATTAATGCGTTGCTTGAAGCTCACGCATCTCGCTTTACCTATTGTATGAGCTCCCGAAAGAGCTATGAGGTCTTGAATGGCAAGACCTTGTTGCTTGAAGTTTATGATGAGGCCTTCGAGAGAAGTGTTTGGTGCGGGGATGTATTGGTTTGCGCCGGCGAAGCTTGCCTTGAGTGAGTCTCTTCTCCCTAGGTATACTTCCCACCATGGTCCACCTCTCTGAAAATTAAAAAAAAAATCAATAAGTTGACACCATATGTTTTCTACCTAATCAGAAACACCAGTTAGGAAGGTTAACGGGTAAATATTACCAGGAAGACGGAGTCACGAGCTGCCATGGTGATGATGTCGGAACAAGAGACGGTTAAAGGACAAGCTTCTTCAAGGAGGTACTTTATGTAATCGATTACTTCAAACCCACGCAGAGAGTTCACGTTTGGAGTTGCTTGTTTCTCACTCAATATATCTCCATGTGTATCCAATAGCACAGACGCATCACAACCCTAAAATCCACAAATCTTAGCCCTCGTATACACAAAATCTGCAAAGGGGATATGTATTAAACGAGTAGAAACGATCGATATCTAACCAAGACAAAGCAATCGTGGAACTGAAGACGGAGAAGAGAAGCGGCCATGCGAGGATCTTTGAGAACAGCAACCTCAACGTTATGCTTGACGATTTCTTCTGCTAATGGGCAACTCTCTTTGTAGAAACCTTTCACTAATGCTCCTCCAAAGTCCCCCAAAGCTGTGGTCGTAATGGCAGATACCACGATTAAAGAGACCCATAGCTTCATCTCCATTGGAAAGTTATGTCATGTTCTCTGTACGTGTGTGTGCATATATGTGTGCTTAGTGTTTTACTTTTCTTTAGTATGTTACCTTGTGTCGTTACATGCATTTTCATGCCAACTTTTACCAATTTGGATGTTACAGTATTGTCAAGGTAGATACAACCAATAGAGACCTAACTTGTCTGGTGGGATACAAAAAATAATATAAGATGTTGGTCAAAAAGAGTACGTGAAACTAATCACTTTTTTTGAGAATAAAATGACGTTTAAGAAAGTAATATGTTGGCGTGACAAATGACAACGTTGGTTGTTTGAACAAAGTCTTCTTATATATGTTAACAAAAAGAATCATAGACTATATAGTGTATAAAATATGTTTGTGATATTAAAACCAACGAACCATACATTCTGGTGTGTTGGTTATGAAGATATGCATGAGAACTGATATACTTTTAAAGATTTTTTTATAAGGAAATTTGGAACATAAAAGTAGAGATAAACCCTCCTAATGAGCAGCGTCTTCCTCTTCACAGAACTTGGTGTATTCCTTTGAACCCATCAAAGATTCTAACTCTGAGGGGTTGCTCGGCTTCACTTTGATCATCCATCCATCTTCATAGGGGCTTGAGTTGATCTACACAACACATAAATGGTAATTAGTTTGCTTTACATGTTGTCATCAACTGAGACGTAACTTACTACTTTCTTTCGTTTTAAATCGTACCAAGCCTGGTGCTTCTGAGAGCGTCTTGTTAACCTCAATGACTTCACCTGAGATGGGAGATAAAATCTCACTTGTCGCCTTCACACTCTCCACAGCTCCAAAGCTTTTCTCTTTTCTCACCGAACCATTTTCCTCTGGCAGTTCCACAAACACCACTTCTCCTAAATGGTCCTGCAACATTTATTGTTATTTCTCCTCTTTTCAGCCAAATCATCTTTACATCATTCTCCAAAGAGCTAAAATCTTTTTAAGTTCCTATGTTACCTGAGCATGGTCAGTAATACCAATAGTGGCAACAGAGCCTTCATGTTTAACCCACTCATGTGAATTTGCATACTTCAATCCCTCCAGCACTAAAAAGAGAAACCTATCAACAACTTATGACAGAAGCTATGTAACACACAACTACACACATAATCACAATCACCTGAAGAGAAGCATCTAGAGATGGAGAAAGCAGGAGAGAGCTGAGACTTGGAGACAGAAGAAGAAAGCTTGAGAGCGTTTGCTGTAGAAGAAGCCCACATTCTCAGTGCCATTTTTTGTTTTTGTTTCTTTGCTTCTTTCTTGCTATGTGTTTTGTCTTCTCCAAACAAATAGGAGATTTCTTAAAGATATTCTTTCTTTTTGTTTGTTGTGTTCTATCTATGACATGTAAGGCTTGAATGCCTCATCCTATGCCTATGGTGTGTATGAAAAATGTGACCCAAACCTTCTCTACTACGCAGAAGCTCTTGCAACTACTTTTTTAAAATTCGTTTTATAAGTTTAGGACTTTCAAAAACTATGGATCCTTTTTATATGTGGCTTATCCCTCCATAGTAGGTGAGATTAAAATGACCACATCTAACTTTCTTGTCGTATAAATCATGTGGTGTTCGTTAGAACGAAACGTACTTTTTCTTATCATTTCATGATCATTAGATTGTTTCCACTGCTTTTTGTTCAATATTCCCGGTTATCTCAATCCAAACCGGATATTTAACCGGTTCGAGATCTTCATTACTCTACGTTGGCGTTTAAGCCTGCCGAGTACTGATCCGCCTGGACCGCCACAATGCTGTTTCCCTACATAATCTAGCTAGTATCTTTAAAGTTTAGTCATCAATGTCAACCCACAGATCTTTAAAGCCAAAACAGTGCTAGGCTAGGCGATGGCCATTGTCCCATAACGCTAGTAAAACCGAGTCTTCAAAACCGCAAAACTCTATATAAAGGTCTTAATCCATCTCTCGTTAGAAAAATCCATGAGTAGATAAAATTAAAGTGATTAGAATCCTGATTCTTCTTTTCTGCAATCTCTTTTCCATTTAACTTCGTTCTAATAGTTCCTTCCACTCCCAGAATAATTGTATTGCCCTGATGGGATGGAGTCGAAGGAAAATGGGAAAGATTGTTGATCAGAAGAATCACACGAGATTAGATTCTTTGCCATCTCCTCAAGTGCTGACTTGTATCAAAGTTTTTGGTTTTTGTTTTTTGTGTGTGTACTTCAACAAAATACAAAAGGACAGACCAAATATGTGTGTGTGTGTGCCGGTGGTGGCTGCGATGCTCAAGACCAAATACATTAGATGAAACATTTTATGATGGTTTGCTCTTGGAGCAGAGCTACCATCACCGACACATATAGATTGGGTTGTGATGCGTCTGTCTGTGCTATTGGTATATCCAGTGAAACATTTCGAGGTTAAAGTAGAATTAATTAAAAATATCAGGCAAATATGCAAATACAAAAAACAAAACTCAAATCGGATCCTCCGTCATCGGACAGTGAAGAAACACACAAACTCTGTTTTTTTTCTCTCTCAATTAAAATCCCAATTCGAAACCCTAACCATCAATTTTTCTCGAAGAAATGAGCAACGACGATGGCACCACCGTGGAGATCACCCACAAAACCATCGGCCCATCTCGTCCGTCTCGAATTCGAGTGGCGTCTCGTATCAAAGTAAGGAACTTTCTCATTCTTCCTCATTGTGTGTGACGAAGGGGATTGATTGATGATTGGCTGATTCTTAGGTTCGTGATTTGAGGAACGCGATTGCGGAAAAGGGTCGGTTCCCCGTCACGAATTTGAGGATGATTCTCCGTGGGAAGGCACTGCAAGACGAGGAAGATGGAGAGGATGTATACGTCACGCTCAAGGACGAAGGTACATAAAGGTTAAGACTTTTGTGTGTCTCTTGAATGGGTCTTTTGATTATGCACTTGGGTTTATTGTGTAGATTCCTTAACCGTTGCTGTGATACCAAAAAGACCAGTTGGAGTTGAGACATACGATGATGATGATGATGACGAGGAACTGGTCTAGTGTTTAACTCTTGAAAGATTGTTTTTTTTTTTTAAGTTTGTGTTCCTTTTGTGTGATCTCTTTTAGTTGTTTTTGGCACTGCAGAAGTTTAAGCTCCCACCATCAGCAAGCAGGTGGAAGAGGAAGCTTTACTACTTTCTTCGTAACAAGTTGAAGCTTCCCGGTGAGTTCTTTAATCTTTCCAAGAATGTTTGGTACATTAGTTTACTGATCTGATGTTGTGTGTGATGATCTTAGATATCATTCTTATGGGGCTTTTCTCGTTAAGTCTGAAGATGTGGGCTATTATCACCTTGTGGTTTATCTTGGCTCCTATTGCCCATCGTTGGGAACTAGGCCCTATCTTTGTAAGTCCTCTTCTTCTTCAGTGTCTGGATTCTTGAGTAACGTCTCATGTTTTTGCAATGCCATTGGATATGCATATTATATACTGTGATCACTTTGGCTCAGATGTTCTATTTTGTTTGTTTGGTTTCTTCGTTATCATGGGTTTCAGTTACTAGGGACTGGCTTCTCAATCATCTTACTCAATCTTGGTAAACGACAACCCGGTGATGTCAGGTTGGTGTTTACTGCAATCCAGATACCATTTACTGCAATCCAAATATACACACTTTGACTTCGTAAATTTCCTTGGTAACTTATTAGACATAAGGAATAACAAAAGCTTAGGATTCTGGAAGCATATGATTCTTCAAGTAGTCTAATCAGCTGGAAAGTGGAATCCTCCTATATTGACTTTCGAGTTGTGAAAATATCTTCTCTTTGGATTACAAGGAACTGAATAAGTTCGGTGTCTTTCTTTGGCAGTGCATATTCCATATTCAACGAGGACTTTAGAGAGCTTCCAGGTACATATAATGCAGAGCGTATAGACCGTGACATACGAGCAGGCCATATATGATGCAAGATTGCACATTGGCATGACTAAGGTTAACATCAACGGTGGAACAGAACTTATAGCCAGTATGCAACCCAAAGAAAAAGATCAGATGTTTTTTGTCCCATCAGATTGAGACAACACAAAGCATCACAGTACTTGTACATGAGATCTAATTTTGATATCGCAACATTATAATATTTTCAAAAATATGTATGATATCATACTTTCTGTCATATTATTATTATTATTATTATTATTATTATTATTATTATTATGTGTGTCAAAATAAGCTCTAGGTCAACTTAGGTCCCATCAAACTTGATGATTCTTAGGTGTGAATAAATCCAGTAACCAAATCTGTCTATCTAGTGGTTCTGGTTTGACGCTTTTCACCTTTGCAAATTTATTTCCATGCCTTGCAAATTAAAGAAACACAAATTATCTTAAAAGTCTATTGAAGTATATTGAATTAGGACTACATTATTAATATTACACAAAAAGTCATGCTTTGAAGTACATACATCTAAAGTAGACGCGTTTCTGTTTTAAATTCAAAATCACTTTTGCTTTTACAGATTTGTTGAAGAAAAATTAAACCTAAACACATGGTATTTTCGTGGTAAAATATCTTTGAAATTGCATTTTCATGGATAATAAAAACTTTTGTATTTTATAAAGGGCTAGCTGTGACATGTGAACTGTGAGTGGTAGTTGGAGTGACTTTGCCAATCCTTGACGGAACGTTTTAGGGAAAAAGTCAAACTTCTCGGTTATCTACAAAATATTTTTTCTTCATTTAGTATAAATTATATTTTTATTAATATTAATTCGTGGAAGATGATAAGTTATTTTAAACTTCAATAATGCTCGTAACCTTTTTTTTATCAACAAAAGTCTGAAAATCTTGATGAACAAAAAAGAAGTGTTTAAAGTAAAAGCAAATGACCCTTCGCTGTATTCTATTGACCATGTTATTTTCTCTCATAGATTTTTATTTTTATAAAAATTCTCGTATGTTATATTACTAAAAGATTTACCATATAAAGTAAATAAATGCATGACGTTGGTGTTTTTATGTGATTTACTTGTAATTAGTGGAGCTTTTATCTTATCTCTATGTGCATTGTCGACGTTATCCATTATCTCTCTCTGTAATCTGTTATTTGGAAACGTCAAAGACATAACCGGACTAAATGTGTGTATAATGTTAAAATCATGTCTATATACTTAATATCGACTCAGAAATTGGCTAGTTCGCCAATTCTCCAAAGTAATAGGCCAAAATTATTTTAAATGAAATGGGATAAGACAAGAAGTCGTAGCGGGGAAGGGAATCCGACAGTATGACGTCGTTTCAGCGAAGGAGTCTATGAGGTGGGTTCCACTTGTCAACACCTAGTTGACTATTGTTCTTTTATCTTCCTCTCCGTGGGCCCTACGCTGCCTGATTGTAATTAAGTCAGCCATTATTACGACTAGTTTTCATCTAATTAAGAAAACTATAGAGACTGACCATAATCATAACCTGACGTGAATATACGAAACTGACTTTTAGTATGAAAATTTAGTATGAAAACATTCACTTTTTCGTGCAGTGTGATACATGTCATGATTATTTAAATGAGAGGATATATTGCCATGCATATATGAATTTGATTATGAATTTGATTTACATGTTTTATTTATACCACCTCATACATGATTATTATTAATTGTTTTTTTTTTTTTTTTTGATAATCCAGGGTTCCCCACTTACATGGATCATTCCTTGGGTCCGGTTAGGCAGCGGTCCATTTTATCCGGGAGGGCTATACCTGGGCTGGGGACAAGGCCCAACACCCAGTACCGCATTTGATGACAAGATTGGCAGTTCCCCTCCGCCTGGCGTCGAATCCGGGAGCATGACAATTGGCCCCCAAAGTCCTTACCAAACGAGCTACAGCATCCCGTCAGTTAATTGTTATAAGTGCATTTTCATTTAATTTGTTGTTTTAACTTCAAATTCAATACGACATAAACCGTAAATGTTAGTAACTTTTTAAATAAATGCAAATATGGATTTCAATCAATCCATAAAATGCTCATAACTATTAACCAGTGCTATTAATGTGATTAGTTATTGTTTTTTTATCAAAATTTTGCATTAATTAACAAAATACCTTCACAGCAATAGAATCCAATAGTAAAGGTTATAAATCTCAAACTGCATTTAACAGAGGGATAAGAAAAAAGATCATAGGATACGACTCATGATTAAACCAAAAAATACAAAGTTTGAAAAAAAGAAAAAAAAATGTTGCACAAGCAAAAACAAAGTTTGCCACACAACGATAGAAACTACTTTTTTTTATATTTACGAGGAGTTTCCTGGTCCCCACTTTGTGGGTCCAAACTAGCCACGTGGCAGGCTTAGAAACTTTGACGACTGTTTTAGATCAGGTCACGTGTTGGTCTTTTCGGGCCGAAGAACTCATGTGAAAACTTCTGTGGCCAGTGCGAATCGAACCTGAGATCGTACTTGCAGCCACAAACCGTATACCACCAGACTATCGTTCTGGTTAAGATAGAGAATACTTAGCTCGCATGAAAGCGAACAACGCCTATAAAAGATAACAGGAAAGACAAAAGGCCCAAAACAGTGGCGAGAGGAAGATACACCCGAAACCTAACGACACCACGAAAAAGGCACGACACGACCTACCACTAAGCCTTTGAACGTAGACGTCAACAAAACCAAGACAAACTGATAGTATCAAGATAGCTAATCTCAAAACCAGAGCAAATACAATCGAGATCACCCAAGCCAACATCCGTAGAGTCTAGAGGAGCAAAATAAAACAAGCCACCAAATGTCAAAGCGTTTCCTTAAATTTATTGACACTAGAAATTGAATCGGAGGTGTATTAAGATAAACAAGGTTTGATCCGTATTTTGGGCATGCTAGATGTGATATCTGCGAGCGATTCTAATAATCTGATCATGCCATAACGAATTGTCAAATTTCTCCGAAGTGGTCTGTTATTGGATTAACTTAACTTGCATGCATGATTTCTTCAAAATAACACCAAGCTTTCAAGCTTGCTTTCGTTATATTTCGCATGCAACAAACTAATTGTTATGCGAAATTACAGAGAATACCACCTACTTATTATTTTAAACATTGATGTATATATTAATTACCACCTATTTATTTTAGTTTGTGTTGTAATAAACAAATTTCAAGAAAACAAAAAAATGTAGCATAAAACCGTTTTGTGTTAATTTTGTCGTGAGATCAAGAGAAAAATGTCAAATAAATATAGGAATAATGATTTTTTGTTTTGTTGTATTTGCGTATTATTAAATTAAATGACAAAGCTTAGGATTCTATGTCCACATACCAAGATATAACGCTATCATCGATGACAAAAGAAGAATAGTTTTTCCTAATCAAATGACATAGTCACCGATGACAAAACCAGAATGTTTTTTTTTTACCACACTGCATGTTCAAGTTTGGAATACCTTTCGACTAATGTCAGAGGGTGAACCGATCATCTATTACGGCCCACCATGTAAACTATTTGGACCAAAGCCCAAACCTAAACTGACCAAGTGGTGATAATTTAGTTCAATCGAATCCATAACTGATGTGTGTACACACCAAACCCCGAGAAATTACCACTAGGCTACGACCACTTGATTTAAAACCAGAATAATTTAATTTTATACTTAGCGAAAAACAACAATGAAGGATTCTTTGAAATTTAGCCAAGAATAGTGAAACCTGTGAAATACAGCTCCATTCAGTTAAACTTGTACTTTGATATGGATCGGTCTTAATTTATGGGAAAACTGTTAAAATAACACATTTTTATTATTTGCAAACGTAGTTATTATTAGCAGCATGTAGTGTATGTTTAAAACGTGAAAACGAGATGTATAATGATTTACCATTTAATGATATACAATATATTTAGAGAAGTGATATTAATATTAATTTTGAAAATGTGTAAAATAACTAAATATTTTTTCAAACAATAGTTTTTAGTAGAAAAAAAATGTCAGTAGCCCTAGAGTATAACTATTATCTCACAGAAATCAAACTGACACTGACTTTAACTGTCACTTAACCCACTTATACTGCATTTGTAACGGTTAAGCTCGTGTTGTTTATTTGTTGATTCTAATTGCAACACTAGTCACATAATTTTCCAACGTATGGTAATTTGGTAACGGACGCAATAATGAATTGTGTCTGACAATTGACACAAAAAGAAAATATACTCATATGCGTTACTTATTGAAAAAGTAGTAAATGGCAAAAATAATTGGCTGAACTGGTAAGATGTTAGTTGAATTGTTTAATTTTTTTCTTAGAACAGAATTTGTGTGAACAGTTTGAAGCCAACGAACTGAATGAAAGAAAAAGTATGAAAAATGTGAAAATAAGCACGAAAAGTATGAAAAATGAAAGGAATATATCGAATAGAAAAGTTTGAATGGAAGGGAATATATTGTTGTAATGTGAATGAATAGTAAAGTTCTCATGAACAGATAAATATATGGTTGAAACAAGCGCTTTGTTTATGTACTAAAGAATGTTATACTTTTTGTCAACATGTACTAAAGAATGTTATACTTTAAACTTTGTAATTTTCAACGATGTTATATTTTCATGTTGCTTATATGATGATTAAGTTGATTAATTATTCTTAATTTCTCTAAAGTTGGGTAATTAAGTATCTAAAGAGGCAACGTTTTCTTCTTTAGTTATAATCCCAAATTATTTATCAGATTTCTACTTGAAATATTTTCAGTCCATTGTATCAATTTGTGTATATTTTAGTAAAACCCCACACCAGTATTAATTTGGCCAATTATATTTTAATTGGTAACTTATCTTATAATCTTTTTTTTTCTGTTAAAAACTTATCTTATAATCTATTTGGTGGACTTAAAAGAGAAAACCAAAGGGTATAAATGCGAATTCTCATTGTCCCGGAGACCGATGAGCGCGAACAAAGCAAATGACAAAAGGCTTTCCTAATATAAGAATCCTTTAGACCAGAGGTCCCGAGCCTAGGTTTACTATTTGACCTTTTCCCTTTTTCTTTTATTTTTCCAGAGGAAGTTACTTTCCTCAGATTATGTTTAGTTCAAAACTGTTTTCTACACTTATATATGTAGCTCCAAGTAATTATTCCCAGTTTAGAACTTCATTAACGCGACGTCTGGTGAGCTTAAAAAATTGTACTAACGTGACCACATCGAGTTATCCTAACTATAGCAAGTTGATAAGTGATAACAAAGTCAAAATATTTTCCACTCTGGAATTACCATTTATGCTCCTGATAAAAGGAAGAAAGTCCACAACTAGTCAACTACAACTGCGCTAATGTTATTCCTTTTTTTTTGTATTTCTCATGTCCGAATATCACTAATTTGCAATTAAACATTCGAACAAACTGATTTTTTCTACTTTTAATTAATTATTCTGGTCAAAATCTTATAAAAGGGGTTTTAGAGCATTACAAGGGTGAATTTGTAATTAAAAGAGAATGTTGGTGGTACTTACGTAATCGAGCCAAGAAAAAGCGAAAAAAAGAGTCAATGTTTCTCTTAATTCAAAACCACTAAAGACTTAAAAAGAAAACATATTTAAATCCCAAAGAAACACGACAAAAGTCTCTCTCCCTGTGTGTCTTAATATTTTTCTTCTCAGCTCACAATTTCAAAATCGCCGAGAAATTATTAACTTTTATTATCGGAAAATCTATTTTCTCGGCCATCAAATGTGATGGGAGGTGGATTCTCCTCCCTCTTACCTTGCTTCAACGAAGGTCACCGTAGCCGCCGCCGCCAACACTCCCCGACATCAGCGGCGCAGAATCAAACTCATTCCGATCGGCTCAACACTCTCTGTGAGCCGTTGGATGAGACTCTAGGCCACTCTTACTGCTACGTCCCTTCCTCTAACCGCTTCCTTTCCCCCTTCCCTTCGGATCGGTTCACCTCTCCCACCGGTTCGTTCCGGTTATCTCCCGGTCGGATCCGAGGCTCCGCGTCATCGGACCAGCTCCACACCGGGTTCAGATCTATCTCCGGAGCCTCGGTTAGCGCCAACACGTCAAATTCCAAAACTGTCCTTCAGCTCGACGATATTTACGACGATGCCACTGTGAGCACTTTCGGCGGCAGCCTAAGGAGCTGCGTCGTGAACGCTAACGGCTTCGAAGGAACGTCGTCGTTTAGCGCGCTCCCGCTTCAGCCCGTGCCGTTGGGACCGGACCGGTCCGGTCCCGTGGAGCGTAACGGTTTATTCATGTCCGGTCCGATCGAGAGAGGCGCGACGTCGGGACCGCTGGACCCCGCCGGAGAGATTTCGAGATCTAACTCCGCCGGCGTGCACTTCTCGGCGCCGCTCGGCGGCGTTTACTCGAAGAAGAGGCGGAAGAGGAGGAAGAAGAAGAGTCTCTCGTGGCATCCGATTTTCGGGGAGAGGAAGCAGCGGCCGTGGGTTCTCCCGGTGTCGAACTTCGTCGTCGGTGCTAAAAAGGAGAACACCGTGAGTCCCGACGGCGGCGAAGCGGCGGCGGAGGCAGCTTCCGCCGGAGAGAACGAGTTACAGTGGGCGTTGGGGAAGGCGGGAGAGGACAGAGTGCAGCTAGCTGTTTTCGAGAAGCAAGGGTGGCTCTTCGCCGGAATCTACGACGGGTTTAACGGTCCCGACGCGCCGGAGTTTCTGATGGCTAATCTTTACCGTGCGGTTCATAGTGAGTTACAAGGCTTGTTCTGGGAACTTGAGGAAGAAGAGGAAGACGAAAAAGGTGATAATAGGTTAGATAGTAGTACAACAGAGTTAGCAAGTTCGAGCAAGAGTCCATCAGAGGTGGTGGAAGTGAAGGAGAGGAAACGTTTATGGGAGCTTCTCGCGGAGGCTCAAGCGGAAGACGGGTTAGATCTTTCAGGTTCCGATAGGTTTGCGTTCTCGGTAGACGATGTTATTACCGGAGGCAATGCTGTCTCTGTCGGAAGTAAGAGGTGGCTGTTCTTGTCGAAGTTGAAGCGTGGTTTGTCTAAACAAGGAGTTTCAAGCGAAGCTGAGGTGGTAGATAGCGTTAGAGTAGAGGAAACGGTGGAGAAGAGGAAGAAGAGACGTAAAGTGGGTACGGTCGATCACGAGTTGGTTCTTAAAGCCATGTCGAATGGTCTCGAAGCCACGGAGCAAGCGTTCTTGGAGATGACTGATAAGGTTCTCGACACGAATCCCGAGCTTGCGTTGATGGGTTCTTGCTTACTGGTTGCGCTGATGAGAGATGACGATGTGTATATAATGAACATAGGGGATAGTAGAGCTCTCGTTGCGCAGCATGAGGTTAAAGAAACGGGTGGGGGTGTGGAGACAGAAAGATGTAGTGATTTGGACAGAGACAGTGACATCAAAGAGCCTTCGGCTGTGGATGACAATGAAACATGTGCGCAGGGCACGAAACTGGTGGCGTTGCAGCTGACTACAGATCACAGCACTAGCATCGAAGATGTAATTCTTAACTCTTGAAACCTTCTTTAGCTTTTGTTGTCTAGGATCATACACTTACAATATTCTTGTCACATCTCAGGAAGTAACAAGAATAAAAAACGAGCACCCTGATGACATGCATTGCATAGTAAACGACAGAGTTAAAGGACGGCTCAAGGTGACCAGAGCGTTTGGAGCAGGGTTCTTGAAGCAGGTTAAGCTAGACATTAAATCTTAAATCACAAAAAAAAACTATTATCATTACCGTAATTCTCACAAAGGAAAAGTGGATTTTGTTGCAGCCTAAACTGAACGATGCGTTACTGGAAATGTTTAGAAATGAGTACATTGGGACGGATCCATACATATCATGCACACCGTCTCTACGTCACTACAGGCTAACAGAGAATGATCAGTTTATGGTTCTGTCGTCTGATGGGTTGTACCAATACCTGAGCAACGAGGAAGTTGTTTCTCTTGCCATGGAGAAGTTTCCAGATGGAGATCCTGCTCAACATGTTATACAGGAACTTCTTGTCCGTGCAGCTAAGAAAGCTGGTAAAACAAAACATCTTTTCCCTTTTTAAACTACGCTGGTTTGCGAGTTTGGTGATTAATGATTGTTGGAAAACAGGGTTGGGGTTTCATGAGCTTCTGGATATTCCGCAAGGAGATAGAAGAAAGTATCACGACGACTGCACTGTATTAGTGATAGCACTTGGAGGAAGTAGGATATGGAAGTCATCAGGAAAGTACTTATGAGAACCATGAAAACTACAATTTGAAGGCAACAGAGAAACTCAAAAATGTATCAAAAGGGTGGCAAAAACTTTGTTTAGTTTTCGCCAAGTTCTCTTTTCTTTTTGTTTCCTTAGGAATGTTTTTTTTTGTATTAATATTGGTAAAGAATGATTGGTTATCAGTACTATTTAATGCAATCAATGGGGTTTATAATGTTTTGTGCAAGTATCTTACAATATTAAAAGAGGAAAGGGGAATATGAATGCCACCTCAGCAAATTAAATCAACCAACGAGAGAGTTTCAATTTGACAGGTCACTTAAGTTTTGTTGACCAAATCTTAAACGGGGCATTCCTATGGGTTTTATATTTTGTTTTTGTTCCTTTGGTATGGGCCTGTATGGCTTTTTAAAATAAAATCGATAACGTAATATATTGCTCTTCGACTTCCCTTCCTCAACACTTTATAAATCGATTAAAAAAAACTACAGAAGAGTCACCACAGTATGAACAGCTCTTCCTTATGTTTTTTTTTCATTGAGCGATTTTTCGATACGCACGATGACATGAACCTAAAAGTCTCTTTCTTTTTTTTCAGGGGCGTCCGTGATGAATGAAGCTACAAGCGGTATTCATCCTTACCCTTTGCCTCAGTAAGTCCAGTCCGTCTACGTCTCTTTCATCATCACAAGAACTTTCTTCGGCGAACCGGTAAGAGATCTATAAACCTTTGTTAATTGTTTTACATATTCTTATAATTTTTATATCTCCAGATTCGTTCCGTGATTAGGACTGAACTATTCTTTATCTACAATAGAGAGCTAGAAACAATAATTGATTGTTTTAGGGTTTGGGAGTCTCCACTTCCATGAATCAGTGAAGACCGGGCTGATAGATAAAGTAAGCAGAGGATTCCTCACGCTTTTTATTATCTTTCAGAGAAACTTCTCAGAATTTCACCAGTCAAATTCATAGCGACGAGATCCTACCAGCCAAATTCAAACGTAGACCTTCGAGTTATTCATGCTTTTCATTGTTCTAGAGTTATTCGTGTTGCAAAACCGTGAAGATCCTGTCATAAAAAAAATAAACGTGAAGATTTCCATATCTGTAGTGAGGTACATCAAATGGTTTACCTAAACTAAAAAAAAATATATATTTCATTTCTTATTTTCATGCAATTTTAAATTTGTTTTCACAATGATACAATCAGTCATCGTCGATTTAGCTACTTTTGGTCTCATCATCATTGTATTCTTTCATAACTCAGACTCATATACGTTTTTCAATATTTTAAAATTCTCATTGATTCATGCAGTCACAACGCACAGTCAATGACAGAGAGACGAAGAAAAACTGGTACTTGCAAATGCAATATAGGAAGCCGAGCATATAGGAAGTTCGTTGAAGTTAGACATGAGACAAAATTACCAAATAAGTATAAGCAGAAGGATGAGAAAATAAAGGCAGTAAAGAAGGGAAAAGATCACAATCAAAGAACCATCAAAAAAATAATAAGAGAGGAAGGACAAACAAAACAGCCACCGTGGTTGAGAAACACAACGTGTAAGAGAATGTTAGGCTAGAAGAGTTTCAATTTGATAAATAGAGTTAAGTGTATACTTGTAGTTAAAATCTTTTATTGGAAATGTGCTCCAACCATGATAATTTATTTGTGTTTTTCCATCTCAATCGTAAACTGTTTAATAGTTAACTTAACAGTCTAAGATAATAATGGAAGTATGTTTCTCCTCTAATAGACAAATAATATTGCAAAGTTATATATTTTCTACACAATGACAATGACAAATATATATATGCATATGTGTAATGGCAGTAGTGCACATAATCTATCCAAAGTAATTTTATGTCGTATCTAAACATGAATCGTTCATAATAAAATGTCCTACATGTTTCACAATTTTATAGAAAATACTTATTGACAAAACAAAAAATACCAAGCAATATCATATCAAAACAAATAAATAATATAATATATCACAAAATAAAAGTACTTTATTTTAACCTTTAATATAATCCATCTATTTCAAAATTATCAATGTTTTAGAAAACTTTTTTTAAAAAGACATTTTTTTTTACATTTTCAATATATTTTTATTAGGTATAACTGTAAATTTAAGGCTTTAGATTAAAAAAATTATGATTATTGAATTTTGATTGGTTAAAAATTATGAAAAATAGTTAATCAGAAAAATATTACATTTACAATCAAATTTAAGATGAATTTTAAAATGTTTGAAAATTTTAAAACATACGTTTTTTTAAACATTAATTTTATAAACAGAAAAACTGCGCGTAGCGCGGTAAAATCTCTAGTAACCGCTAATAAAAGAAAATGAAGACAAAACACAGCTTTTGCATAAAGTTTTTTTAATATTTTGAAAATATTGTAATGGGTTAGTAATCAGTTTACAAGTGATCTATACTATTAATGCAGAATCCCTCGTAAGATTATGTACTTGATTTTTTTACAAAAATTACAATACAATGCCATTGTCATTTAATTTTTAATTAGAAATTTATTAATGACCATAATTATTTACACCCTACTTCTTTATATGACCAATATATTATGAAACATTTAGTACTGTTCAGAGTATTTAGGCGCATCTGCACAAAATACATAATACAAAATTTATAATGTCGAGCAATATATATTGTATGTGACATCTCTATGGCTTTTATAGTTTATCGGATTACACATGCATTTTTTTTTTTTTGCAATTTACTAGCTTTACAATACTATTCATATACTATAATTATCACTAGATCTAAAGGATGACAAAAACAAAAATGACAAAAAAAAAAATCCACTAGATCTAAATTGATATGAAACGTTCTAATACACATCCAATTGTAATTTATTACCCATGAATTTTAAATCTATTTTTTCTTTACAAAATAGGGATCCAAACTGTGGGTGGAAAACTATGAAATGTGCCACTAAAATTTAAACTCATTATGTTTGAAAAACCTAAACATATTTAAATGAATTATTCTGAAATCTATTTTTTGAAAAATAAATTATTTAAATATCTAACAAACATTTTTTTTTAAAAAACAAGATATTTACAACTAATCCCCCATATATTATTTGTGAAACATTACGACTTCTTTTTGTAGCCACGTGTCATCACTAGGATGATTCTTAGAATTATTAGAGAAATAGGTTGGTCCATCTAATTATATAATAAGCTTTTTACTAAACTAATCATAAATTCATTATTAATGTCATTTATTATTTCTTTAAATAAAGATTACATAATTACCTAATGTGACTAAAGTATATATGACAATTAATGATTTTGATTTGAATAATAAAAATCTGATAAAAAAAATAATGTATCTTATCAAATTTGTTTAATTTTAAACTATTAAAATAATTTTAAGAAATCACAATAACCATATAATAAAAATTTAGATTTTTCTGTATATGTTATATTTTGAATTCTAAAAAACAACTATAAATTACTAAAACTGTTAAAAGTCTCACATTCAAATTTTACGATCCATGGTTTAAAACTTTTGTTATGACAAAATACAAATGATTAAAAAATCATATAAGTAAAGTCTAATTTAATTAATCATTAAGATTTAAAATATATATGTATATATATCATTCTAAATTAAACTATAAACCATGTTGAATAAATAAATATTTTAGTTTCAAAATTTACTTTGAATAATTTTTTTTTGATAAAAGTTTTGAACTAACATTGATAAATTTTTTGTAAATTATAAATTAATAAAATTATTAATCCCACAATGAAAATTTTGTTATCAATAATTTAAAGTTTTTGCTTTTAAAGATACACATAATAAAAATAACATATGAGTAGAAAGCCTCATTTAATAGACATTAACATTAAAAATATACTATGTATGTTAATATCATTTAGATTTAATTACATATCCTATCAAATTTTTAAAAAATTGTTTGGATTAATAAAATTGATTTATACGTTCGCACCAATTTAACTATTTATGTAATAGTTATTGACTTTTAATTATTCAATATATATTTATTATTTCATAATATGTAAGAACATAAAATACATACAATAATTTATATATATAATATTTATCCCGCGCAAGGCGCGGATCTTAATCTAGTATTATATTATTACCCGAAAAACCTTTATATATATTGGTTTTTGAACCGATTTTGTAGGTAATATATTCCCATGAAATTTAAAACTTTTATTAAAAATGAATAATATCTAAACTATGCACTTTAAATCTTAGCTCAACTAAGTTTAAATACTTTATCAATGTATTACTGTTTATGGCATATTCTTTACGATAGTTAAAGAAACTATAGCTAAGAATTTAGTATGAACTGTTACAAAAAAAGAAAGAAAAATTAGTATGAATACGATATTGTTAGATCTACTTATAATCGGCATCTTGCCTATAATTGTCACCAAAAAATATATTTTGAACTTATGTGGCTGTCGATAAAAATCAATTTTTCTTTTCAAAAACAATTCATGTAACACTTGCAATATTACATTTATTTTACTTTTTATCCAATATATTAAAAATTGTCTTAATTTCTTGATATAAGCAAATCACTGGAATATTTTTCATCTAAAAATTTTAAATTTATAGAAATTTTTTGATATTTTCATTTAAAAATCCAAATGTGATTTTTACCCGAATTATTCGAAATTATCTCAACAACGGAAACCAAACCAAAGCCAAATTAAATCCAGAATTTATCGAATTCTTAACATTATCATCTGAACCAAACCAAAAACCAAAATAACTAAATTGAAACCGATCCAAAATGATAAATAACCAAACAATACTTATATATTTTGAATCGAAAGACCAAAAACTACAACCGAATTAGAACCAAACCAAAAACCCAAAAATAAAAAGAAACAAATTGAAATCGAATGGAAAATTGATTGTCCACACCTAAAAATATTAATGAACAAACAGACGGGTTAATATATTTGTTAACAAAAAATAATTTCGCGTTTTTAAAACGCGGTTCAAATCTAATATTATGATCCAATTGAATGCTTTTGAAGATTTTATTTGAAAGATTAGTGGGAAGAAAAAAATAAATTTTACTATTCTACATAGAATAATTTCACTATGGAACCCATGGTGTAGCTCTAAGCTTCCATCCACGGGCCCAAATATGTTTAGTGGGCCAAATCGGTTAACTAGAGGTGCTAAATGACAACAATAAATCAAAACTTTTATCGTTCTCAAAGCCATCACAAATCAACGGTGTAGATCAGAGCTCTCAATCTGAGATTCTTCAACTCGAGTTCTAAAGACAATCTAATTGAAACCTCCTCCCTTCTGCTGTTTGCATATATGCCTCCAAAGCCCACCACCACTGGATTAGATCTCACCCCCGTAAAAAATCGTCGCTATCATCGTCCTCTTCACCATCAAAATCCCTCTCTTCTTCATCCGACGAGAGTGGAATCAACCAGCAAGTACCGTGCAAGTGACCGTTAACGCAAACGTAGAACTCTAGCCCACCGTCTCTCGACCCCAACCGCCTCGCCGCGCTCTTAGGAACTAAACGCGCCGCCTTCATGCTCCACACGCGCCCTCCGCAATACGGACACCTGACCTTCTCCTCAAGCTCCGCCTGTCTCCTCACGAGACACTGCCTCGTCTTCGACCTCATAAATTCCCGAAATACCCCTCTGAAAACACCTAAATTCTCTTCTCCGCCACCACCCACCGCCTCATGCTCGCACGGATCGCTCACGTACAAGAGATCTCCCCGGCAATTCTTCGGCAGAAAAAACTTCCCGGAGGTCTTGGAGAATCTCGACTCGGACGCGAAGTGACCCGGCGACCGCGTCGACTCGCCGCCGCCGCAGAAGAACATGAGTTTCGCCAGCGCCTGCCATCCCCCGTCGATTCTCCCGCTCGGATCTGATCCGGACAATGCCGCCGCCATCCCCGGAGCGCGGTGAACGCAGAGCGAACGCCACAGAACGCGTCTCGCGATCGCGCAGAACCTACGGCTCACGGAGGCGACGGCGCATATCGTGTGGATGTCCCAGCTGATTGACTCGAAGACGAGAGTCAGCACCTGCTCGTTCTCTATCCCCGTTTCGCCGAAACTCGGTAACCGACTCGGTTGCTTGAATCGGAGCGGTCGAGACGAGTTCATCATTGGGACTGACGGAGAATCTACCCTTCTAGAATAAATCATTTAGCTTTTTTTTACAGCTTTTTAATTACACGCAGGGTCGCGATCCCCACGTATTTATAGCGGTTGGTACGGTGCTCAAGGGTGATACACGTGGCTTCTTGTCTGAACAACAGATTCTGTGATGCTCCCACTCCCGCCATTAAATGTGTCAACATTAGATTGGTTACGGGGACGCGTGTCTCTTCGCGATTGCGTGCACGCTGCGACAACAGAGAATCAGGGTATATGGTAGTACAAAAGAAAGAAAACAAAGGGGTGGGGCGCCACGTGTTGAGACGCAAACGCGGATTCTAAACGTTATTTTCTAAAAGCCAAAATCTCTAAGGAGACAAAGGAGACACATGTCTCAAGACGGAGACTTTTTTTGATACGCAGAAACGTGGCAGCTCCGAACTAGATACGACGAAGTAGTTCGCAACTGAGAGACGCAACACATTCAAAGTCAATCATATCCAGTCTAGTTTTTGGGTAATTTTTTAAAAGATTTTGTTGTTTATTAATAATATTCACTTCTTTTTTCACTGACAAATCTTTCAACTGTAAGAATCTTATACAGAGAACATATTCCTCCTGGAACCCATGTTATATTTGTTTTTCAAGCAAAGTCACCATACAAACACGTAAGGCATCAGTACATTATTCAAAATCAATACAATACTAAAAGGGGAATAAGGGCTTCCCACATGCTTCCACGTCCTTAATAATAATCAACCAATAGGATGTCTTTTTTTTTCCACGTCACGCGAAGGATGGGCTGTTTTGTTTCTTTGATCCGTAAAATATAAAATTTGACACAAAAGCCCAATCCAAAATAAACCTAGCAAAACTCATAAACATCGTCTTTTTCTCTTTCTCACCTTCCCCAGTTTTCTACGTTTCTTCCCTACTGTATCTAAGCCATAAATTGAACCTCTAATAACATAAACGTTCGACTTGCTTCATTATCGTCTCCACCTCTCTCCTTATCTGCGAAAATCAATCATAGTATTCTAATCTCTTGCTTTGTTTGATTGCTTCCATGTCAGTTGGCTTCCTTAAAATATATTGGATTCTTCTTCTTCCCTGGAAAATTGAAGGTGCTTCCTCTTTTTTCCCTCTCTCTTACTTCTTAATTGTTTTCATAACTAAATTGGATATGCGATTCGATCTAATTTAGGGTTTTAGTATCAATATTATCCCAATTTCGTTCATATCACAGCACTGTCTCTGGGTTCTAAAAAGAAAAGCTCTCAATATCTTATTTTTCTCTGCCACAGAGAGAGAGAGAGAGAGAGAGAGAGAGAGAGAGAGAGAGAGAGAGAGAGAGAGAGAGAGAGAGAGAGAGAGAGAGAGAGAGAGAGAGAGAGAGAGAGAGAGAGAGAGAGAGAGAGAGAGAGAGAGAGAGAGAGAGAGAGAGCTAAAGGGGTTTCGAGTGAAGATGAAGGAGGGAAAGCAATAGAGACGTCACAGCCGACGGTGGCTCCTCCGGCGAAGCACAGCCGACAGCTAGGAGCTCAGCTGTCGGGAAGCATGAGTTTCAGCAGACAAATGTCGAATGAAGACGAGGAGATGTCGAGGACGGCTTTGTCTGCTATCAGGGCGAAAGAAGAGGAGATCGAGAAGAATAAGATGGAGATTAGGGAAAGGGTTCAAGCTCAGCTTGGTCGTGTCGAAGAGGAGACTAAGCGCCTCGCTTTGATCCGTGAGGTATAGCATCTTTACTTCCTCATCTTTTTTTTTTTTTTTGAGAATTGTGCTTTAATTTTGTTTCTTACATAGAAAAAAACAAATTAAGATATAAAAATTGGACATATGGGGGTTTAATGCAGTGAAGCTATGTGGTTGTGATTCATGTTTAGGGGGAGATTTGTAGGACCCCAAGTATTGAAATTTTCAAGAAACATTGAACAAAAAATAGCTTCTTTTTTTGTTTTTTCTTTTAAATTATAAGTAAAGATTGGGACTTTTGTGAGTGTTTCCACTTTTGTATCACTAATTGTAAAATCCATTTGGTAAAAATGAGATTTGTGGATCAAAGTTCTTTCCTTTTTATGAAAACTACCATGATTAAGAAGCTTAATGGTTTGAATTGTATATTTAGGAACTTGAAGGTTTAGCTGAACCCATGAGGAAAGAAGTTGCTTTGGCCAGGAAGAAGATTGATTCTGTCAACAAAGAGTTAAAGCCTTTGGGTCATACTGTTCAGAAAAAGGTATGGCCATTGCACATAACCAAATCCATTATATGTCTGGTTGAGGATCATTATTAAGATGCTAATCTGGTGTGTAGGAACGAGAGTACAAAGAAGCTCTTGAAGCATTCAACGAAAAGAACAGGGAGAAGGTGCAGCTAATCACCAAGCTTACGGAGGTTAGTCAACTAATTCTAAAATCCTTTTCTTTTTTTTATTTATTGAATATAGTAATTGGAGATAGTGTTTGAATAATTGGTTCAAGTGTTTATCTTCTTCTCTGGTTATGGTTCTATGTTTGTCTAAATATATCTGTGAGTCTTGAGCTTAGTTAGTGATTTTTCAACTCAAACAAAAATTACAACATGATCTTTGAATTTTAAAACATCTGGTTTATTATTGACTGAATACAAGTACACGCTAATCCTCAATTTCTACAGACTCGAGAATAATAAATAAGATTCAGTGAGAAAGGTGAATCAGGCCAACATGCATGACGGCACATCCAGAAAGTAATTTACCTTCTTGATACCAGCAATCACATGCAGCGGAACAAAACCATGATCATCCATGTGCCCACGAAGGTATGTGTCTCTAATCAAATTCTCTTCACTGTAACAAAAAGAAACATTTGCATCTAAATTACTCCTTCCCAGAAGAGAAATGAGACGAATAAGAGAGATTCAATACAAAAGTACTACCTAAAATAATATTGTATTTGCTTCTGTAGTTTTACGTTTAGAGGAAGATCTTGGACTTGGTAAAAGACTGGACCAGGTGAGAGAGGGCTGATGAAAGGCATACGGGGATAATATGGAGATGCCAATTCTGAAATGAAAGACGCATTAGAAAAAAAAAAGAGTTCCAAAACGTGATCTTTCAATGTATCTCACTAGGAGGAAAGGGCACATGCCCGCCAAAAGGCTGAATAGGCTGAGCTGCCATAAACTGAGGAGGAATTGACTGCATAGTTGGAGGTTGATGTCTCACAAATGCTGGGGCGCCTCTTTGTGAATGTGCATTTCCATCTCTCCCACTAAAGCTTCTGCAAAAATTCCAGTTTTGATTCCCTTGCTCCTGGCTGCGCCTGCCACCATGACTTTGGTGGTGGTGGTGGTGGTGGTTACCATTTTGGTTCCTGTGCGAGTGCCGTGGTGAAAAGTTGTCACTACAACCACCATGGGTTTGTGATGCAGAGCCATTCCTCTGGTTTTGGCCTCTAGGAGAAGGGTTGTGCGAAGGTGTTTCGACAAGTGGACCTTGAGAAACAGTACCATTAGCAGCGGATCCAGAAGAGCTATAGTAATTTTTAAAAAAATTTATAAAATAAAAAAAATTTAATATAAAATAATTTTACTGTTGACTTACTATTCTAATATTTCAATTTGAATATTCTCTTTGTTTTATAATATAATGGTTTAAAAGTATTTTTTGTTACACTATATAAATTGTTTTTATATTTCAATGTAACTTTATATTTATTATATATTGCGTGGCCAATTAAATTATGTAAATTACTGTATAATTGTTTAAATTTAAATATTAAATGACAGTTTTCTAAAGAAATAACTTTTAAATATTACAGATTTTAATTAAAATTGATTACATTTTGAAGCAGATGGAGTAATCTATAAACTAACTCTATATATATACCTTGAATTTCTCTCATTATGTGCATTCCTAACTCGAATGAGATAATCAACATCTAATATTATGTTACTCTCAGTATATTAGAAATGATCGAACCGTAAACCAATTAAGGATGATGTAAGGAAGACATAAATATGTATTTCCAGTTATCATAAAATATAGAATCAATTGACAGCAACTTAATTATGTTCAGCGTAGAACAACAGAGAAGAGTTTCCATAATTTCTAATATTATAATATCTCACTATTTTAAGCTTTTCTCTAGCACAAATACTCACTTTATTCTGAAGTTTAAGCTTTTCTATCTGATGATATTAGTAGTTTGATCCAAAAAAGAAAACAGTCGAACTGTACATTGTAATTGGAAAAAGAAAACAAACAAAGGTATATGAAACAAAAACTGGAAATATCAATTATCTGCAATTAAAGAATAATAAAGCAATAAAATTGTAAAAATACAAAAAAAAATTTACACAGAAAAAGATTTAGTAAAATAAAATCGTAATATAATTTTCATAATTGATAGTGCTCAGTTAAAAAGTCTAAATTTACAACATACACAGTTTTATTTACATCTTTAAACCTATTATCTAATTAAAATGATTCTAAGGAAAGTGCCAGCATGAAGAGTTAGAAACTATACGATAAAATATAATACATAATATTAAAAATACATTACTGATCACTAAAAAATCATGTTAGTAGTAATAAAAATAAAATGACAACACATTTATTAAAACCATAGAACGACGCGCAACAAGGTGTTATTAACTATACAAACTACAAATTAAATATGCTTAACGCAAACACACATAAAAATGAGACATCATATTTGGATATATTTAAATAAATAATTTTAAATATATTATATTCTTGATAATTTTAAAATTACTTAAAAAGAAACTAAATTATTAAAAATAAATATACAAATAAAACTAAAGCAATATTTTTTAACGTCAAAATAATAAATGAATAAAACATATATTAGGTAAATAAAATAGATTTTAGATTTTAAAGACTTCTAATTCATGTAGTATTACAAAATTCAAAATCTGTTTATTACAATTAATATTTTACCATTAGATATATTAAAATAATATTCTAAATCTATATTCAATTGTCAGTTTTCAACTATTACACTTAAAAAATATTATTAAATACGCCTGTTTTTTTTTGAAATGGAGATTTTATATTTTAAGTAGGTTATTGGAGTACTTTTTTTCGTTGATTTATTCGAGATGAGATTCCAATATTTTAAACTAAGATAATTTCCATTCTACACATAATTATATATTTTTTACATAAGTCTAAAATCTCGGACTTGATTCTTCATATTTTATTAGTTAATTGTGTTACATATAATAAAAATACTTACTTCAAACTAAAAATATAAAAAAAAAAATCAAATTTGAAAATTAGTTATATATAATTTAATATACAAAAGTTCAAATAGAAATAAAAATGATAAATGTAACAAATTTAAATATATTATCCGCGCGTAGCGCGGAGAAAGAATCTAGTCTCATTAGAAGTCCCAAATGGAATAAACATGGAGCTGTTGATATGCTTTTGGAATGAAATGGATTATTTGAAACATAAAAGGCTTTTGAAAAAACGGAACATTTCTCTATAAAATTTTAGTTAAAAGGGAATGTGTTTCAGAGTTTGGGTAAAGAAGCTTTAATTTTGTTTAACTAACATTGTCAATCCTGGGAAGATCATAAACCAGGGAACATCTTCTAACAACTCAAAAGATTTATTTACGTAAAGACAAAATGCTTAACATTCAAGCATAGTTGAACTTAAAAGAGACAATATGAAGCAGAGAGCTCCATAAGTTTTAAGTTAAAATAGAAAAAGACAAAGTATTATATCTGAACAAAAGAAGTATTTTGACTAGGAAGTAGCTCCAAAGACACGGATTCTCTGCTGAACTGGAACTCTGCAACAAGGACAGGTCGCTTTGTCACCACCCATGAAGCTCTCGCTGCAACTAACACAGACAACTTGGTGAGCACAAGGGAGAAACACAACCGAAACCTCATCTTTCATACAGATTAAACATTCCCGGTCATAACTTTCCTCTTTCTCATACAACCCATCAAGCCTATCCAGCTCTTCAAGCAGTTTAGACACTTCTTCTCCCTTTGTCTGGGAGATGTTATTTGACAGGAGGCTTGCGTCAGTTGAAGAGTCCTTGTTGAGCCGAGAGAGCTCTTGTTCCAGTCTTTGGAGATCGTCTTTATGTCTCTGAAAGTCTATCTCAATCTTCAACCGCAAGCTTTCAACATTTCTCTTGTTTCTCACCTCAGTTGCTTCCTTGGACCGTTGTTCTTCTTCCACTTGAGCCAACGCCTGCTCCTTTGCTTTCTCCTCCTCCCTCCATTTCTCCTGCAAAAATAGATATTAACAAGATGATCCAAGAAAAGAAGATAATACATTTCTTGGTACCTCATATTCTTTTTCCTCCTGTTTGATCTGTGCTAAACCCCTCTCGAGTGCCTTAATCTTTTCTTTCTCACCATCAATCTCGCCTTGCAACTTCTTCTTCTGCTTCTCCCACGCTACAAGTCTCTTCAACCGTTTCTTCTCCTTCTTCGTTGCCTCTATGCAAGCCGTGAGCGATTCTGATTCACTTAGCTTGGAAGCTTCAATCTCAGCCCGGATCACTGCATTCTCGTTCTCAAGCCTCCTCGCTATCATACCAGCCTTGTCGACATGACTGCTCACTTTTCTAAGATCACTCTCCATCTCTGATATTCTTTTCACCGTCGACTCCTCCCCACTTTGTTTCCCTTTCTTCAACCGTAAGTTCTCTTCTCTCTCACTCCTCAACGACTGAAGCTCGGCGAGTTCATCGCTAACCTTCTGCGCAGCTTGCATCGCCTTCTTCTGAGCCCACTCTCTCCTCTCCTTCACTTGCCTTTTCAGATCCTGAACCTGACGCAGCAGTCCTATCAAAGCATCATCCTTTCCCTTCTCAGGCGCGCTGTCATCATCGAGGTTCAGATCCTGGAACTTCTCCAAAACTGAACTAACACTCTCTTGTGGCGGCTGCTCACACTTCTTACTAGCACGATAACCAGCGGCAAACGCAGCAACATTCTCTCTCAGCAAACACTTCATCGACGGCGTTAGATTAAACCTCCTAGGACAATCACCATCACCATCCACCTTTCCAGAGGTTGGTATATCAATCGTACTCGCCTTCCCAACGTCAAGCTCGCTCATAAGCAAACAACACATCGCATCGCCTTTACTCAGATTAGGCTTAACTTGTTTCAACAAATAAACCATACCAGCAAGCGAGTACTCAACCAGCTGTCTCAGATCAGCGAACACGGTCTTTGATCCATCCTCATCCTCCTCCCCGTTACTACTACCTTTCAGATGAGTCAGTGAGTTATCCAGAATGTTGTTCAACACATCCGTCCCACCGTAACAGTATCCATTACTCAGAACAGCTCTCAAGGCTGCCTCCTCATCGTAACCCAAAGACACAAGCTTTGAGACCGCTTCGTTGTATATATGCTCCAAATGTTTCAGGAGTAGATCCTCTAGCTGCTCCTCGGTGCAGTAACCGTAACCACTGTCCTCGAAGTTGCCGCTAGGGTTGGAATCAAGGAGACTCGATAGAGCTGTCTTGTTGAGGAGACAAGACGGATCGAATTGGGGTTTCGTGGATCGGGTCTTCCGGTTCGGTCTGACGTGCTTCGACCTCACAGTACAACCCATCGGATGATATCTTTCTAGGTATATACGAGAATCTGAAGAGAAGAGATTGAAAGAGTGAAAGATCATTGAATCGTTCAGTGAATGGTGAACCAAACCAGGATCAGAAGAAAATAGTGATAACGAAGGGAGACGTGGAGAATAAAAATGAAAGAACAAGGGTAGATGAAACTTACTGATCGGCGATGGCTGTATTTCTCAACCGAGACGACAGAACTTCGGTGCAGACAAGAAGACACAAGTGTTTCAGATTCTGGTGGTGTTTTGTGTGTGGGTGTAAGTGGTAAACAGTATGGGCTAATATCATACTTAACTGGGCCTTTAATTGGGCCAGGCGCTAAATGATATTTCGATACCGTTTACCTCGCCCCGTAGATATTGTAAAATGTAAAAAGCCAAAATGAATAAACTAGGGCTGGCAAAAAAACCGGAATCCGAACAACCGAACCGAACCCGATCCGAAAATATAGTACCGAATCTGAACCAAAATTAATTAAATATCCGAATGGGTTTAAAATTTTGGTATCTAAAAAACCGAAACTGATCCGAACCGAAGTATTTTGGGTACCCGAATGTATCCAAAATAGATTTATACACCTACATATATATTAAAACATCCAAAATATATAAGATACTTATAAATTGTTCAAAATAATTGAAAATATATACAAATAGTTAAAAGTAAATGTTTAAAATAGCTAAAATATACTCAAAACACCAAAAATGCTTGAAATATCTATTGATTTTCTATCCAAATATTCAAACCAACCAATTTAAATGTTAATTTTATGTATTTTGACATATGTTATTCAAATTTATATGTAATATATTATTTCGTTTATTGATTTTGAGAAATTTTAAGCATAATGAATTTATTTTTTTTAAAAAATAATTTAAATGGATTATCCGAACCCTAATCGAACCCGAACCGAAATTTAGAAATACTCGAATGAGATTGAAACCTTTGAACCCGAAAACCTGAAACCTGAATAGATCCGAACCGAACCCGAATGGGTACCGAACTTCCACCCCTAATAAACCGTCTTGGTGTAGATAGCTAGCTTTTGCATGGGCTCACGTGTGCACGTACTCCACGTACGTAGGCGTAACTAGTGACACGTATATGCGTAATAGACGTGGCGATGCCAACAGACTCGACTAATCGTACGCCGTTAGTCGTTAAAATTTAATCGTGAGCCAGGAGGTCATAAGGCAAACCAAAGCAAAGTGAAAAAAAGAAGTTAGGTTCAAGAAGAAGAAGAAGATGCATTCAGCGAAGGAAAAGATCAGCGACATGGCCAGCACGGCCAAGGAGAAGCTCAACATTGGCAGCGCAAAGGCACAAGGCCATGCGGAGAAGACTATGGCTAGGACTTCAGAAGAGAAGAAGATGGCTCACGAGCGAGAGAAGTCTAAGGAGGCGCAGGCCAAGGCCGAGCTCCACGAGTCTAAGGCTGAGCATGCGGCGGACGCTCAGGTTCACCGCCACCATCTTCCTGGACACACCGCCTACCCTAGCCGAACCAAGGGCGCTGCTCATTACCCACCGGGACAGATCTAAAACTAAGCTATATTAAGACTAGCGGTTTAGTTTGCTTCTGTAATATGTATGCTTTTGTGTCCTTTCTAATAAAAATAACGTGAATTATCTTGGTTGATTCCTCTAATGATTGCTCTCGGAAATAAAATAAACTTCAAATAATCTTTAATCTATGCAAATGCAACATGCATACTAGATTAAAACGAGAGAGTTGATCTTGTTTATATTAGTTTAGTGAGCTTTCTGTAGATGTAAAAACCGATTGTGAATTCAGAGAATCGATATTTACAAATATAAATAATAACGAAAAGGTATCAAAATCCACGATGTATATATCATTTTCGCTAAACAGTTATAACTTGTTGCTTCTGATGAAATGCAAAGAGATATGTTAATTTTGTGTAGATGTAATATGTATGATTTATTGATTTTGTTTCTTTTTTGATAAAAATAACGTGAATTATCTTGATTGATTCCTCTAATCATCTTTAGTCTATATGCAAATGCAACATACATACTAGATTAAAATGAGAGTTCATGTTCATATTAGTTTAGTGAGCTTTCTGTAAATGTAGAAACCGATTGTGAATACAGAAAATCGATATTTACAAATTACAGAAATAATATCGAAAAGGTATCGAAATCCACGATGTATATATCATTTTCGCTGAACAGTATAACTTGTTGGTTCTGATGAAATGCAAAGAGATATGTTAATTTTGTGTAGATGTAAAAAGTGAGAATCCGGAAAATCATATTAATAAGCTGTAACAACACTATATAACGATATCATTTTCGTTCATATTGAATATTTTTGTTAGGTTATAAATGCGAAGCTTGCGTAGACGTGAAGAATTAGTTAGAAAAAATATCCCTTTCTTGGTACGTAGCTACAAGATTATCATATATACGAGTAAAATCGCTCTCTTCCTAAAAACATGTGGATGGAGGGAAAAAGCTTAGCCTGTGGCTGTGGGTGGGCCGTCTAACTCTTTGACATATAACATCGCAGCAATACTAACCAACCATAGTTCGTCACGTACCAAAGCTTACCGTCTTTGTTATAAATGAAACCGTGTATAATGTAAAACCATTCATTTGTGTTCATACCGTTTTATAAACTCTCTTTTTTCTGTTCTTGTTAAACTATATATCTTGACAACTCTGATTCTTCTCCCAGATGGCTTGCTTGATTTCCCCTGTAATGAAACTCCGTCGTCTCTCTTCGGCTGATTCGCGGCGGTTTGCATACCGGAATCTGAGCGACGACGATATGGAGGATTCGGTTATAAGGGTGGTGGTGGGGAAGGAGAAGAAAGAGTTCATGGTCGAACCGTACGTCCTCGAAGAGACACCGTTTAGAGTCTTGATTGGTTCGGCTAAGGATCGTACCCAGAGCCGGTTCAACCGGACTGGTAGAGTAGTGTGGCTTGATCATGTCGACTCGATCTTGTTCGAGCACTTGCTGTGGCTTCTTCGTAACGATGCCTCTTCATTTTCAGATATGGATGTCGCCGAGATCATTGAGTTCTACGCTCAAGATTGCTAGAGAAATAAATTGTGATGTTGTAACCATTTAGACGTGTATACTGTGATGCTATACTCGGTCTTTGGTTCATAGTTTTTTTAATAGTTTGGATCGGTTTGGTTCGAAATACCTGTGATCATTGTGCTATAACGAGAAGGCCTATTAAATATTTGCTACAGACATTGCGGCCCATTATGAGATTTGATATCAATGAACCAACAAAAAACTGTTCTCTTGCAACCAACAAAAACACTGAGCGGTACGCGTAGTTTGTCAATCTACTTTTTTTTGCTAAATTGTAAATATCATTCATGAATGAAAGTTTGGTTACAACAAAGTTGAACCAGATTCTGCTCGAAAGCTGGTTTGTTCTTAGAAGCCGCAAAAAATTAAAAAACTCCTAAGAAACATGAAGAATTAAACCAAGATAGACGACATACGCCAATCCTAGTGTTAATTAAATTCAGAACAAAAGACAACACAACACCCTAATCACAGCGCTTCTTGCACATCAGGATAAACCGAAATGAGCAAGAGTGATAGTTGTAAGGCAAGCTGAACGAGCACTCACCAGCAGGTGGCTCCTAACGGTTTCGACGGAGGCGGCAGCTACGGCTCCGGAACACCAAAAGAGGAGGACGTCGAACAACAGAGCCAAAAAACTAACTCGGCTTGAATACCAAAATGTGAACTCGATGTGTCGTCGCTGACGGTGAAGAGCATATCTTGTCAAACGCAGGCGGTATAATCAGCCATCCGGCCACGCGACAGTAATCTTGCGACAGAGATATCAAGTCCAAAACAATGGCAACGCCGGAGCTATGAAGAAGCGGGTTGAAGTACAGGAGGAGAGATGATCCCCTCAAATCATGTGCCCCAACAGAAAAGCGAGAGCTCCGACATCTAGCAATGGACACCATCACGGCGGGTCGTCCTCAAAACCCTAGGAGATGATGTCACAACGCGAGAAGCGAATCCTCGGAAACAGAACCGTTGAGAAGAACCATGGATGTTGTCGATTGAACTACAATGGAGGTCCTCGATGGTGAGCCTCGTCACCACTTTTCTCTCAGATCTGAGAGGAGAAGCTCAACACTGACCTTGAATCAAATCGAGGAGAAACCGACTGGACGAGACGAAGATGACGGGACAGAGACGGCGACGCGTCGAACGTTCCGGCGGATCTCGGTCTCAGATCTGACCTCAAACCGGTTCTCACAAGACAGATCCATGACGCCTAAGAGAATCCAACCCTTGTCGAACCTCGCCGAAGCTCCGGGGAAACCACATACGACCATGGTTTCCGGTAGATCCACAGGGAAATCCAGAGACATCGCGCAAAGAGGTGAGAACAAGAGAGAATCAGCAGAGGAAAGAGGCGGAGCTTGGATATGGCGGGGTCGGCAATGGCCCTCTCGCAGCGTCGAGAGACGCCGGAGAGGCAAGCGGAGGAGCACGGGGAGATGAGTCTCGAGAAGTTGGGGAGTGGGAGAGGAAAAGGTAAAAAAGAGTGAATTAAAGGTAAATTACATTAGTTTGTCAATCTAATCTAGCTTCATAAGATAACAAATAGGCATTGTATTATTTAAATAACCAAAGAAATTTTAGGGTCAAACATTCGGATGTGATGTTTTGATCAATGGTTCACTAATAATTGTTATATGAAACTATATTTAACAAGTAATCGTTTGCAACTTTATGGACTTTATAAAGAAAGATTGATTAGCTTGTTTTAGAATGCTTCTGTTCTTAATAATATCAATATTTGTGAAAGTTAGTTGGACAAAATCCAATGAAGAAAGGGCAAGGATCCGTAGTACTTTGGTAAAAATCATGGCTGTCTCTTCTTTACCCACATTTATATATTTGTATATGAACACTTTTGTATCTAGTAAGTTAAATAACTTAAGTATATTTTGACCGAAAATGATATACTTGCATTATATCACTTAAAATAATATACTACTGTATCACCACCCCCCCCCCCCCCCCCCCCCCCACAATGAAAACCAGAAAATGTGTACATCTCTAACATTGTATATGCGTGGTTAGGGATCATTACAATTCTATATTACTTCACGATAGACAATATTTTAGCCGGACAAGGTCATTGTGAAGCTCTTAGACATTTATATTTCGTTGTAATATAGAGAAAGAACAAAAACAAATTATCCAAATTAATCATTAGTTCAACCAATTATAAAATAGTGTTTACTTTTATAAATGGAACCATTAATAGTATTGTCAAAAGTTTTCTTCAGATAATTTGTAGATTTTACAAGCTGAGGTCTTATAACTTTTTGGATACGGAAGCACCAAAGTAAATAAAAACAAACCATATATTATTGTTTTAGTTCACAATCACAGCGAATGGGCACTATGTTACGTAAACCAATAATCGGGTTGATTTTAATCGTTAACATTTTATTGATATTTTTTGACTCAATGCTATGTGCTAGGGGTGGACATTTTATCCGATATCTGAACCCGACCCAAAAGATTCGAATAAAAATCTGAACCAAAGTAGTAAAATACCCGAATGTATATTAAAATAGGAGAGGTTGGGTATTCGAATTCGAACGGATAATATCCGAAGCCGAATGAATATCCAAAGATAACCGAATATATCAATACTTAACTTTATATTTCTAGTTTACTTCTATAATTTTATACAATATATTTATACTGACGTTGCACATGGTTCAAAATCAGATAATATACAATTATGGATAAAATCATTTGTTGCTCAATTAAAATACATATCAAGCTCTTTTTTCTTACATTAACAAAAATTGCATCCAAAATTTTAAAATAACAACTAAATTAGTGTATTTCTATTTTTTAAGTTTTATCATCAAACTTATTAATAGTTTAATCTAATAAAAATTAGAAAACCAGTTAAGTTAAGAATATATATATTTTAAATACACTTAAACAATGAAGAATTTAATTTATTTTTCTTTCAAAATCTAAATATCCAAACTGATCCAAAATAACCGAATCCGAACTTAAAATACCAAATCTGGCCCAAAATATAAGAAATATCCGAACGGATTTTATATCTTTATTCCGAAATATCCAAAAATCTAAATACCCGAAAATTTAAATACCCGATCCAAATCCGAACGGATATCCGAATCCGAACGGATATCCAAACCCGAGCGGATATCCGAACCACGTACTATGAGCAATGATTGTTAAATCAATAATAAATGTGTTGTGATGAACATTTTCAGCTACTTTGCTTTAGTTAATTGCGTGTGTGCCAGCTTGGCATCAAATGGGTCGAGCACTTAAGGGTATGATTGGAATCGAAATGGTAGATTAATAATTTAATTTCTTAATCAGCACTCCACTTGCACTTTCCTTTGTATTTTACTAGCATTACTTTAATTCCTTGTCGTTTACTATTTCCCGTCTTTTATTACTTTTTGATGGTCTCAAAACTTTGAAAAGGCGGACAATCTATTCAGTCATGTGTTTGGAAAAACCCTAGCGAGCTAAATGATTGTTTTTTTTTTTTTGGGTAAATACATGAACAATTGCTATTAAGTTTGCATTATATAAAAGCATTCGAATATACTCCCTCTGTTCCTGAAAGTAAGATTTTCTTAAGTATGCACGCTTATTAAGAATTTAATAAATGTTTATAATTTAATTTATTTTTTACTTTATTATACACTTTCCAATAACTTTCCACCAATGAAATTTAATCAATTCAAATATTCTCAATTAATGTTCCTCAAAAGTATAAAAAAGTACCTTAACAATATAGAAAATCTATCTTTTTGTGGAACAAGAAAAAAACCTAAAACATCTTACTTTCGAGAACGGAGGTAGTATAAGTTTACTTTTTTTTTCCTTTTGAGTTTGCATTATATAAAAACATTCGAATATATATATATCTAAATCTAATATGTATTAATGATCATTCTGTGATAAAACATTGCTATTCTATGTTAACCATTGCCCAAGACAGCAACTTGGGGTTGAGGGTTACAGTGTTTTAGATCAACTTGTGTTATTTTTTTATTGTTTACTGCTATGTTCGTGACTTTGGTTATAAAAACGTTGCTAACAAACATTACGAAAGTATATTATAATCTAATAGAAAACAGTGTGTACGTTGGCAATATAGTTAATATGTGCGTTAGAGTATATCGTTATTGGATATGTTAGTATTGTATAAAAGTTTTAACCGTTAATCCTGTCGATGAGTTACTGTGCTAAAAACCAGAGATTCTATCTATGAACTACTCATATAGTCGAATATTATTTTATTAGAAGCTTTAAATATAAATCGATAATTAAGTAAAAAAAAACTTGAAGCATGTACTGAGAGGTCAATACATGAACAATTGTTTTAAAAAAAAATCATAACTCCATATATTATTAAATTCCGTCACAAAGAAAATCTGAAAAAAAAAAAAAATTAAGTTTGTTAAAACAGTAGCTAAAACGGAGCCCTACAGGCGCCGGACGAGTTCCCCGGCCAGTTTTCAACTCCCATATGAGGCAAACTTATTGGTAAATTGAAGAACGGCAAGCTTCCGCCTCCACCTCCGTTGGTGGCTTCCGTGTACATATTTCCTCCGCCGCTTTGGACTTGTAACTGCTCCTCGTGCTCGTCCAAAGGCAACCTTTCATACGCCACGTTCGTAAAAGAAGCCGCCATGACCATCACCGGCCCCGCCGCCATCAATTCTCCAACGACGTTACCTCCAACGACTTGTCCCTGAGCTCCGGCGAGGAATATCGTCAAGTTCGTCGCTCCTGGAGGAGCAGGCGGCGGGAGAAAAGATCCAGAGAGGGAAAGAATCTCGAAAGTGCCTCGCAAAGTCACAACAGCTCCGACCGCCGTCGGCTGACGGATGCTGACGTTAGTGACGGTTCCTGTTCCGGAAAGAACGCAAATCCCTCGCTGTCTCCGCCGCGCGTAAGTGGAGATACACTCGAAGACGTCGCAGCCACTTCCGACTTCAAAAATGTGAGCCCTAAGAGTGTTTGCGCTCTCGCGCGTGACGATCATTGGAGGTTTCGGTTTGTTCTTCGATCCAGCTGGACGGCCACGTGGACGCCGCATAACGAGCTCACCGCTCCCTCCTCCGCCGCCATCGCCTAGTCCAGAGTTGTCATTAGAAGCTATCAAATCCAAACCTTGATGATGGTTATGGTTATGATGGTGGTTTCCTCCAGCGTCATCTCCGTGGTGGTTGTCGGTGGAGAACTGGCCAACACCGCCGCCTTCGACGTTGTGAACGTAGCGAGAAGTTGTGCCTAGATCGAGACCAGCCATGCCAATATCAAACTGAGAAAAAAAACAAACAAAATATATTTAAAAAGGGAGTTGGGATTTTTAAAACGTAATTAGGGATTCTAATGATTTAGGTTTAGATTTAATGTAAGAGATAGCAGACAAGCATAAAATTTATAAAAAGGCTGAGAAGAAACTATATAGAAACCTGAGAAATCAAATATTTATGAAAGGGGAGAAAGGGGAAGAAGAAGAAGTAGAAGACCAAGTCTTGTCGCTAGACCCAATTGGCCCCAATAGACAATTATTATAATTTATAAGGTCTTGTACATCTGTTTGTTCAAAAAAAAGAAGGTCTTGTACATCTGTATATAGTGCAGTATAAATATGTATTAGATCAAATCAAATTCGAGTCCAAGCTACTCGTAATGAAGTCTTAGTTATTATATTGTCGAGTATGTATAAAGACATTGCGGTTCTAGCTAGATTTGTTATATGTATATGTTATTGAAGAATCTGCCATTGTACTAGAGTACTAGTTTATGTTTTCTGGCTTTATATATAAAGGATTGGACATTTGGAGACAACATCGAGATCCCAAGAATGTGAAAATATATAGTTTGTTTGATCTTTTCACATTAGTTTTATAAATTTATTAACAATCCATCTCTCGTTAATTAGACTTTTTTGCAAATAGATTTAGAGAGGACATTCTTAGTAAAAATCAGTACATCCTATCGGTGAACCAATACATAGAGTCATAAACTAATGAAAACATATACAAATGAGTTACGTATAAGATTTAGACAAAGAAAGCATTACGTTGCCATGAAGTATTAAATTTTCCATAATGTCCCCCCCATTAGTTCTGATTGTCTATGCCGATTAATTATGATTCGGACATACTCTTCGGCCAAACAAATATTTAAGGGAAATTTACTGCAAGTCTTCAATATACACGAATTCAAATAAACTAATACGCTTACAGATGTTAATGTTTTCTAGGCTTCTAGCCGTGTTTACTATTAAAATCTTGAGCACCTATGCATCTTGTAGGACAAATAAGTACTTTGTGTTGTAATATAATTTGGAGCATCAAATGGATGACGATGAACTCAGTTCTAATTTAAACTATAGTTAGTTAACCAAGTTGACCAATTAACTATGGTTTCTTTATTTTCTTTGTCAACGATTAACCATGGTCAACAACTTAAAATCCTTTATTATTTTGATTAGTTTAAAATAAATTAAGAGGAGAATCGTTAAACAAAGGGAAGCAACGCGGCGATTCATGCGGTCAAGTGAGGGGTGCGCAGCGACGCGTGGTTCCACGCCCTTATGAGTTATGATACTCGCTTGCCCTTTTGGCTAAAACAATCATCAGTGCTTAGACCATATTTATCCCTAAGAAGCTCAAATGGGTTTCTTAGATTTTTTTTAGCTAAAAAAAATAAAATTAAAAAACAAACCAATCGTAGACTGCCACGAGTCAGTGGGGTCAGCGAACAGTGTAACAAACTCACTAAAATCGGTTCTTAATTAGTAGTTTTTGTAACCGATTCTTAAAGGTTTTGTGGAGGCCCACGCACTAAGAACCTCACTAAAAACCCCGGATAAACATGCTCTTAGAAACGAATTATATTTTGAAGTTTCTAAAACTCTATATTTGAAGTTTAGAGATGTTATTCTCCAAAATCAAAACTTCAAACTCAATTTTTAAAACTATTTGTATTTTATAATATGATCCTTATATTTATCATAACTAATTTGAATTCATAAAAATTTTATAAATAACTAGCATATATAAACATATTACAACAATATTAATTAATAAAATATAAAATTTTAACAAAATAACTTAATTAATATTAAACTTCAATCAAAATACCATATTATTCCATAAAGTGATTTTCGTAATGCATATATGATCTACTAGTGCATTTTGAAGTAAAAATGGTTATCCTCATTTTTAATTTGTAGATTAGAGATAAAAATTGTTGAAATTGAGTGATATAAATAATTGTAAACGCATTAGATAAGAACAAGAAAGTAAAAGAGAAACATAAAATATTTCTAAAAGACTAATTTTTATCGATGATATTAATACTCGTGAATATATTCAATATAAACAAAAAAGAATTGTACCAAAAGACATCATCAACAACAACAACAATCATCTTCAGTTACACAAAAAAATTGGACAATATTTAGAAATTTTGGAGGTTCCGGTTCAAATTTACCGACTATTAGTATTGTTGTAATATTTAAATTTGTGTAATATTTATATCTTCATGTAACTTTTTAAAAGTTTTTTTGTTAAGTTTCTTTTGTATATTTTTGTTATTTAAATCTAGTTTAACGGATTAGATCTAAAGGGATAGACTTTGCAAAGGCGGACAACGTGTGACGGCTTCTTATGCTATTGTGGCGATGGAGCCATTTTAATACCAAATCAAGAAGCCGACCATTAATTATTAATCAGCATTGTCAATTATCAATTCTACTCTACCTAGATTATTAAAATGATCAAGATTCCATTAATCACTAATTGAATACAAGAGCTGATTAATTGCACTGGACTTCAGAGTTAATTTATTTATAAATGTATATAACGTCTAATAATTTAATCCGTCTGTTGCCATTGTGTTGTCTGTGAGTGCTTTTATGCTCGTTGCGACAAAATATAATATACATGTTAATCATATATATAGCAATATATAATTGCTAAAATACGTACCAAACATTTGTTAGTCTTTTGGATAGAAAACAGTTCGAAATTTGAGATATGCCCACAACGTTACGTAGTGACTCGTGTCATGTAAAAGTTTATCAACAACCACAATCAACAAACAATAACATTGATTATGTAAAATAACATCACAGTCAAACTCGAATATGATAAGTCTGAAATAATTTAGTTAATCAATTTAACTAGACACATTTAAACTAGTTTACGCACGACCGGAAGTATTTAAAGTAATGTCCATACACCCAGCATGATGTTTCCGTTGGTTATTCTTTGTATATATATTGTAACAGCCAATATGAGACCATTCCATAATTTTTCATACCAGAATATGCATCAATTTCTATATAGATATATTGATCTGATCTGATGATAAGATAAATTTAAAATAAGACCGTTATTGTGAGTAGATTAATTAGTTTAATAAATTATATACGAACGCAAGCATCTTATTATAGTGACATTTTTGGAATCTTCTCCGCATATTATGTATAACAAACTAAAGCCATCGTGAATATAAAAATGGTAAGATTTGTTAAGAGTTCGAACATACAACTAAACGTTTATAACCAGATATTCTCCGTCTCGTCGGTCCATGATGTAAACAATGTTAGTAGATATATAGAGATAATTCTACTAAGAATCGCTTGTTTGCTTTAATTATTTCAACCAATTTTAAAAGTATTTAATTTATGTTTGTGTTAATATATGGTATAAGTATTTTTACAGATAAGGCTACGGTGTTTTTTTTGTTGCCTAGATCCAGCCACGCCATTAAACTAAAAATGTAATTTGAAATATTAATTACCAGTAAAATTAAAAAGGAAAAGTATTTTCTGTTAAAATAGAAAAAACCAAAAAAAAAAAATCCTTACGTGCGAAGTTGGTTTTAGAATGATTTAAGTCTGAACCTCAAAGGATAAATAAATGTAATCTGGAATATTTCTTACCAATATAACAAGGCTTGCTCCTCCACATGATTCTTCTACCGACTACTGGCGTTGATTTGTCGTTTTCTGAAATTGTGAAAGTATTAAGAGCTAACTAAGAAGAAGACAGCCCAGTTGACAAAAAATGACGATGATTAAGATGTTGAAGTCATTGTCTAATTTAATCATTTTTCAAACTTTGTATGTTACTCTAAATATTCCGTGACTATAGGCATATTCGAAGACTCTAAAAAGTGACAAAAGGATTCATGGTTTCGTCTCAGTAGAGGCCCATGTTGGAAGCTCAACCCGAGAACAAGAGAAGCACGGAGGCGTCACATGGATTAGCCGCATTACAGAACGTGGAAGAGGTTGGTGACTGTGAGCTCTCAGATTTTCATGACAAAAGAAGAAACCGAACTGTGACACTAACTTGAAAGGCTCTCGAATGTTGATTGAAATGAATGTGTTAGTTGTGTTCTTTAGTTTCGCTTATGATTGCTTTGTCCATTCAAACAGACATGAGTCAAAGTGAGTTTAAAGAGAGACTCAAGCTTTATTGTTCTTTAGCCTCACAAGTAGGAACAAATACAAGTTTATGTTATGTATATATATGCAGCTGTTCTAAATTTTATGGAGACCTAATTTCTCTAGTTATTACTACTATACGCGCCCCCCCCCCCATACCCAAAAAATTACACACAAATCCACCCCCAACCAGTTACAATCTATAGATGATTTTAAAACCGTTCATTCATCAGCGGTCTCCGATCTAAGCCGTTCGATCCTCCGACGTAACCTTCTACGGTGATCATGTATTTTCCACAGCCCATGCCCTAATATTACCGTCGAGTATATACCATGTGTCATCATCGGTGCTAAGATATTGTCCGTCTGGAAATGTAATAAAAAAAACAAACATTAATATCAACTGGAACCAGAAAAATTATTGCATACTAAACCGAACCGGAGACTGTACCTGAACCCATTCAATACCGAGGTAGAACGCTAAGACTCCTTCCAGGAGGGGAGAGTAAATCTTCTTCATCTGTCTCTTCTCGTACCATGCTGTATACAACATGGAGAGCTTTAATTGTGTGCTAACTAAACCGGTTTGCAGTTTCTTGTTCTCCAAGTTATCCCTTGATCCTCTCAAATCTTATCTTGAAGCAATATGATCATAAAATGAAGAGAAAGGGAGAAGGAGATAGTACCAGACAAAAGCTTCTTAAAATCATCGCGGCGTGACCTTAGAACCGGGGCAACAATGTATGTCGGGTCTGAAAATGAAAATGAAAATGAGAATGAGAAAGGACAGAACCAGGTAAGCAATTAGAAAAATAAATAAAGATCAAAGATCGTAACCTTTTGGAGAAGCAGCAAGAAAGTAGAGGGAGCCTGTGAGAGTGGCGGTGATCACGGCTGCAAATGCTTGAGCAAATGGGACAAATGGAGGCAAGACTCCGGTCTAGAGGTAAACAACAACAATAGCATATGAAATCCATGAATATTTTATAAATGAGAAAACTACAAGTAGAAAAAATGTGAAGGATAGAGTTTTAATGTACCAGAGATGCCATGCCTCTAGAATCTGTCATCAGTTGTGTTCCTTTCAAGAATATATCAGACAGAGCACCCTGTGATAATCATAGATTTAATCAGCAACAATTCAATGAAAGTGAATTATACTTGGCTAAAGTTTAATGAAACCAAACCTGTACAGCAACACGGTAAAAGAGCTCTTCTCCTATGGAACTGGCCGCAACAATGAGTATAAACTGGAGAACATTAAGCAGAAACTCAAAACTCAAAAGACTACGAAATTGAAAGATTTCAAAACTTAGGAAACAATAGCTCAGTTTATATTTATAATTTATTAACCTGCCATGGGGACATTCCGAAGAAAAAGCCTCTTAGTTCCTCATCTTCCACATCTCTGATGGCTCGAGCATGGGGTGATAGTTTCACAACCTCATCCTAAAATCAGAAAGAAAAGTGTTTTTCTTTTCAAAAACCAATCCAAACAAATATTATAAGAACTAAGCAAAAAAAAATAAAAAATTATAAGAATCAAAAGAAGACTAATCCTCACATCGAGAATGAAGAGAAGAGCCATGATAGGTGGAGTAGCATAGCCAAGACCGGCGAGAAGTGCATCAAGAGAAGGATCAAATCCACCAGAAGAGTCAATACCAGTCACTGAACATATGACTCTTCCTGCTACAGCCATTGCTCCATATATTCCTAATTAAAGAAAAAAAAATTAAAATCTTAATCCACACAAAAGTTGCTAATGATCATCATTAGCTCATTTGTAAAAAGTACTCACCGATCCCGTAAGTAAGTCTAACCACGGCGCCGATTTTGTCCCAGACCGGGAAATCAACGGTGGTGGAGTTAGCAAAGCCACGGTCAAGTGTAGTAACTTCCATGACAGGACCGGCGAACTGTCTTGCTCCTCCTCCTCCGCTGCTGTCTGTCTTCTCCATCCCTTCCGTGCTTCGTCCAGCGGAAGCTTTAACGCTTCTTGAATTTTCTCCACCGTTGAGTCTCATTCTCAAGCTCCTTCTTATCTCCGGGAAGTCACTAATACTAGTTGAGGAGGAAGAAGAGGAAGAAGAGCATATGCCTGTCCGACAAAACGAGGCTGAGTTGGTGTAAGAGAGTAACGGAAGCTCCATTGTCGCTCTGTCGAGCTAATCGTAAACTAATAATCTCTCACTCGTGATCTTCGTACGTCGTCTTTTTCATTTGCCTTTTCACTTCTTCTGCTGCTTATTTGTGTTCTTCCCTTTGAATTTATACAGAATCTAAAACTGGAGAGATAAGGTTTGTTCTTGTCCGCCGGATTTTTATCGTGTGGCTGATAGGGTATTTGATGTAGATGAAGCATATCTCTATAACCAACCAGTATCTGACACGTAGAGATAGCATTGGTCGGGATTCAGAATCTGTTCCCAAGGAAGGTAACTGCCCTGTCATTTATGTCGACCTATCCATGCGCGACACGTGGAATAAAGGCATATCCATGCAGATTCTGCAAATTTGCGTGGAAATCTAAATAATACACAGAATTTGCAAAGCAGAGTTTTACACAACGCGACAGTCACAGACGGATGCTATGAGTGTATCCACCCACGTACATGGCCTTTTAGTTGGGTCATGTGTGCTGTAATGCTTTTACCAAAGACTGACATATACTAATGGATCGGGAAAAGTAGACTGACATGGCTCTCGTCGACGATGGAAAACGGCGAGTTCTCAACCGGTGGCTATCCTCGACTAAGGAAACATCGATTTCTCTCTCGCGGTGGCGATTGTTTCTCAAAGGAATCTTAAGGTAAAGCGTGTCTTTGATTCTTTCAACTATGCATGTCTTTGATTGTTTCAACTATGCATGTCTTTGATTGTGCCGGTTCTTGTTCGTGAACCGTAAAAAATTGAAATACTAATTCTTTTTTTGTTTCTGTCTTTGTGTCGTTACATGGATGGATGAAGAGGCATGATTCATATCAAGCTACAACAAAAGGGCTACGACTATTCAGACAGGTAAAACTTTCATCTTTACTCTGATCCTATTGAATAAAGCATTGTTTGTATTCGTTGGTGGTTTGCGATTGATTATGTTGCGATTGATTCTTGTTTTGAATGTATTGAATCGTCAGTAATATGGATGGTGTAGTGTGATGATTGCGTTAGGTTATGGTTCTGTTAAGATAATAAATTGAAGCTATGGTTTGATAGATATGAATTGTTTGAATAAAACCTTTCTCTTTACTATGTTTGCAAGTTCGGTGGGTGTTATGAAGCCGCAACTAGAGAGAAAAGTAGCGGATGCAATGAGAATGATGTCCTGAAAAGAGATCATGACAAGAAGAAATTCACCCTTGAGCATGCTTGGAAGGAGTTGCGGAACGATCAGAAGTGGTGTGACCTTGCCACTGCCAAAAACGATGGAGGCTCTAAGAAGAGGAAGTGTGATGATGGTGCAGATTCATCAAGCTCTCAAGCTACTGAATCAAAGCATCCCGCGGGTGTGAAGGCTGCAAAGGCCCATGGTAAGAAGACTATGGCAGAGGAGAATGCGCTGAATGAGTTTCAGAGAATGTGGGACATTAAATAGCAGGACTTGGCAATAAAGGAGAGGTTATCGAAGATGAGTCTACTTGACTCTCTTATTGCAAAAAAAGAACCTCTAGCCGACTATGAAGAAGCCCTCAAGGAGAAGCTCATCAGTGACTTAATGTCTAATTAGTTTAAGTGTACGTGTAGCTGCTTAAGTCTAGAATTTTAACTCTTTGTTGCTTGTTTCTTGTTAAGTCTCGGTTGCTCGGAAATGATGATGTATCAGCTTACTGTTTAAGTTTGATTTGTGTTTCCTATCTTTGTTAACTCTCTATTTCTTGTTTTGTGTTTTAATGTTTAATGTTAAAGTTTAATTTGTGTTTCCTGTCTTTGATTAATGTTTTCATGACTTGTTTATGACACTTACTTTTCAGGTCAAGCAGAGGGAGCAAACAGACATAAGGAGTAGAGTTTTAGTCTTGTGGTCTTGTCGTGGAACAAACAGAGACAAGGAGTAGAGTTGTGGTCTTGTGGTCTTGTCGTGGAGCAAACAGAGACAAGGAGTAGAGTTGCAGTCTTGTGATCTTATCGTGGAGCAAACAGAGACAAGGAGTAGAGTTGTAGTCTTGTGTCACAGAGTGAAAGAGTTGTAGTCTTGTGTCACGGAGTCTCGTTCATGCATGTTGTCAGGAGTCTTGTTTTTTTTCAACGTGTATTGTTGTAATCTTGTGTCACGAGATGAAGTACCAAATATCATGGTTTGTTCTTTCACAAACTGATTCTCTATATAAAGTCTCGTTGTACTTTTCACAAACTCATTCTCTCCTTCTCAAAAAACAAAGATCATGTTTTGATCAAACAAAGATCATTCTCTCTTTCATTTGTATTTTTTTTTGAACACCAATATGATCGTTTGATCACAAAATCAATCCCTCCTCATAAAACAAAGATCATGGTTTGATCAAACAAAGATCATTCTCTCTTTCATTTGTTTTTTTTTCTAACACCAATATGATCGTTTGATCACAAACTCAAATTCATTTGTTTTTTTTAACTCTCCAAAAATGGCATCTTCTTCTCATAATACCTTTAATGGATCAATTGATGATACTTTTGATCAATATTTTGAACAACATTTTGATCAAACGTTCAAGAATTTTTCCATTCATAATGGTGTTCAAGAAGAAGAAAGGAAAAGAAGAAAAAAACTTGTTTATATCGAGAGAAATTGTGAAGAATTTGACGTACGTTTATGGAATGATTATTTCAGTGAAACTCTAACATACCCTCACAATCTATTCCGATGACGATTTAGAATGAACAAATCATTGTTCATGCATATTGTTGATCGACTCTCCAATGAAGTTCATTTCTTTCGACAAAAAAAAATGGTCTCGGAAGGCTTAGTCTCTCTCCACTTCAAAAATGCACAGCAGCCATTCGTGTCTTAGCCTATGGCAATGCGGCTGATACGGTCGACGAATACCTCCGACTCGGTGAAACTACTACACGGTCATGTTTGGAAAATTTTGTGGAAGGAATAATTTATTTATTCGGCAATGAGTACCTGAGATGACCAACACCGGCTGATCTTCACGTCTACTTGATATTGGAGAGCATTATGGATTTTTTGGGATGATAGGAAGCATCGACTGTATGCACTGGGAATGGAAGAATTTTCCCACCGTTTGGAAATGTCAATATTCACGTGGTTTGGGAAAATCCACAATCGTTTTAGAGGCGGTTGCTTCGTATGATCTATGGATATGACATGCATTTTTTGGACCTCCAGGTACCTTAAATGATATCAATGTTCTTGACCGCTCACCTGTTTTTGATGACATAATTAATGGTCAAGCTCCGCAAGTCACCTACTCTGTGAATGGAAGAGAGTACCATTTGGCTTACTATCTCACCGATGGTATTTATCCGAAATGAGCAACTTTTATCCAATTCATTCCAATACCACAAGGTCCGAAAGCGATTTTATTTGCTCAACATCAAGAAGCTGTCCGAAAAGATGTCGAGCGTACTTTTGGAGTCTTGCAAGCTCGCTTTGCCATTGTTAAAAATCCTGCACTTTTTTGGGATAAAGTCAAAATTGGGAATATTATGAGAGCATGTATCATCCTCCATAATATGATAGTGGAAAATGAACGAGATGGGTACACTCAATTTGATGTTTCAGAGTTCCAACAAGACGAGGACAACAGAAGTTCACATGTGGATCTCACGTATTCTACAGATATCTCTACAAATATCGTCAATATGATGGGTGCTCGAACTTGAATTCGTGATAGACAAATGCATCAACAACTCAAACATGATTAGGTTGAACATATATAGCGTAAATTTGGACGTGATGAAGACAAAAACTGAGCTCAGATGTTTCTTTCAAATTATTCTAGTTTATTTTTAATCTATGTTTTTATGTTTTTGATATCTCATGATTTTTAAAGTTTTTAGCATCTATTTCTTAATCATACCTGCGTTTTGAATTGCATTTAGGTGTCTACATTGCATATATTTGTTCATTTGTATGCATTAAGGGTTGGATTGCACATTTGAGAAGTTTGGGGCAAAAACGCAAGGTTATAATTGCAAATTACAGAGTTTGTGGCCAGTTTGAGAACCATCAAGAGTCAGGGGACCATTCTGCAAATTCGAAGGTCTTGATTGCACAATCTGAAGTCTATGGGTCAATTCGTGAGGTCATTTCTGCACATTCCAAAGTATTGGGCCGACTTGTAAGTAACCAGCAGTTGAGGGACCTGTTTTGCAAACTTCTGGGAAATCACCATTGGAGTTGTTTGATCTTCTTCTCGCCGGATCCGGAGCAAAACGACGACGAGGGAGCTGATCACTGCGGGGAGGAGATGACTTGGACCAGAGATCCCGTGGTGGAGAAGCCGATGACGAGTTACGACCGGAGAGCTTGATGCCACCGCCGGAGAAGCTTGTTTCATGGTTGAGACTTGGGCTCGAGTTTGATTTGGCGAGGAAGAGGAGACACACAGAGACACATCAACCGGAGAAGTAGAGCCGCGTCAGAGAGAAGCTCAAACCCATATGCGATGATACGGTGGCGCAGTCACGACTTGGTCAAGGCGAGGAAGATGAAGTCAAGCTCGAGTAGAGGAGAGGCTCTAGTAGAACAGAGACGACGAACCATAGTCTCCAAGATCGGGCTATAGCGGTTTGATGCCATCGGGGACGAGAAGTTGTTGTATCTGGAGCATAGCTCACAGTGGTCTTCAGTTGCGGGAAGACGTACCCGCTCGGGAACGTAGCGAGCTCGGGAGCGGCCACACGGAGTAGGAAGGCCGAGTCGTTGCACTTCACGCGACCCATGGAGCGGCTTGGTGAAGCGGGAATAAGAGTCCGCTCGCTTTGGTGATCTGATGCGAAACCAATTTGTTGACCGGTTTAATCCGGTTTGACCCTGTTTAATTCAATTAAACCAGCACGACTTGTACACTTCTATAAATAGATTTAGACCTAAAAACCCTAGTTTTATCTCATTTTCTCTCAAGATTTTGTCTAAACTTGTAAAAGCTTGAATCTTTTGATAATCTAAGGAAGTATTTCATCTTATATTTGTGTTTCTCTTGCTCATTAACATGATTAGCCTTGATCCTTACATGGGTTTAAGGTTTCTCATAAAGATAAGTGAATAGTGACCTTGTGATTCATGGGTTAGATTAGGGTGATTAGGTGGATATTTAGGATGTTTATTGCTTGATTAACATTGTTCTATGCTTGCTAAATGTTCTTAATGCTAGATTAAACTTGATCACTCTCATCTAGACCTTAAGCTATTTTACGCCTGAAGGTGTTTGTTAAAACGCTTGAATGAACTTAGTATTGTCTTTTACATACTTGGCCAACGACAATTGATGTCTGAGATGTTTAAGTGGTTAGTAGACTTGTGATTCATGCATGCTTGATTGCGTTAGCCAACGACAGTTGATGTTTAATTCATGATTAGCATAGGGGTTATTGCCACGACAGTGGATTAATCTATATTGAATGAGATCTAGACCTGTAGACTTGTTGATTGTTTTGCTTGAACATCCTAGATTGAACCTTGATCACCTTATATCAATTATCATTGTCCATGGATCCATCCTTAACATTTGATTGAATTCTTGCACTTATTTCTTGATTGGATTTGACATCACCTTGTTTATATTTCTAGGATATTAGTTTGTTACAAATCATCCATCTTCTTGTTTTCTTAGATTAAGGAAACTTGTGTATTCTTGGTGTTATAGATCATTAGTTCCTCGTGGATTCGATCCTAAAATGCTACAATGACATACCATTCGATTTTGGTATTGTTGGCACATTAGATTAATTGGTGTGTGCTTAAACGCTTAATCAGTTTTATTTTTAAATCTATGTTTAAAATGTAATTTTTTACTATGATTTATTTAATAAATGTTTTTTTTAATATAACAATGTTTAATAATTTTTTTTAAAAAACCGTAATTAAGAGACTACCATTGGAGCACAAAAAAATAGTGTCTCTTAGCTAAATCTCTTAACTAACTTTTAATAATTAAAAAGTCATTAAGAGATTTTAAGTGGGTATATGGGTTAATGATGCTCTTATGAAACGTGAAATTTATGCCTTCAATATGTGTTCAAATTAGTCTTTGCATGTTGCATTCACGATAACAAATTGTTTGTTATTGTGAAGCGTGGAATTCATGTCTTACAGTAGCATGTAGAGTGTTTGTTTGAACTTTGAAGCTACGAGTGGTTGACTAGCTAGAACCTGGAAACAGAAAAAAAAAACAACAAAAATCTGGAATAAATTGTTGAATTTTGTTAAGATTTGGCATGAAAATAAATCCAGATTGATTAAGTTAAACCAAGACATGTCAAATGATAAGATCTAAAAATATTTTTAATATATTTATGGAAAAGTACACAATTTTTTTCAATCCAGTCAGGTTAATGTAAAATATGCTATTTATCTCTTCGATAAAAAAAATATAAAAATAACTCATGTGTTTCTTATCTTTCTAAACCAATTGTAAAGAATAGCTTAATCTTTGTTTTAAAATTATAGTGGCTTGCTTCCTGGGTCCAAAGACATAGTATATGTGATCTATAGATAAACATTTATTTGTGTATATTTAGTTTTCCTCATTCTTCTTCTCTTCTCAATTCTGCATGCTTTTTTTTTCAAATTTACGTCAACAAATTCGGTAGAAGGTGCATCAACGAATATGTGTGTTGTGTTTGATTCTAGTTTCAAGTCAAAGTGGACTGCCGTAGAAAAACAAATAAACCAAAACGAATGTTTTAGCCAAAACATAAACATAAATTAAAATCTCCAACACGAACAATTTCAAAGATTGGAAATCTTCAACTATTTCATTATATTGCTCCCATTTTTTCTGTAGATATTAGAACATGGGTTAACACAAACCACTCGAAAACCTGCTTCTCAAAGATTAGATTTAAGAGTCTGCCTGTTAATAGGAAAATTACTCAAAAATCACATAACAACCATATCGATCCATCACTGGACACAAATATCCTATCCCAAAACCAAGGCACCAACCTAGAGACAAAGACACAAATCTAGCTTAGTGAAGAAACGCACCAAAACCGTCAGCAATTACAAGTACAACCAGACAACTGGTTTATACCGCATTATAAATCTGTTTGTTTGGCAATTGGGCTTCAAGCATTTAAAAAAAATGATAAGGCCCATTAACAAACTTGAAGCCCGATTAGTTGTATCATAATCTTCCTGTTTTTATCAGTCGTTCAGAAAAGAGCTCAAAACAAAACACGCTCGAATCCTTAAAACCCTAGTCTCGTCCATCGCGTCACCAGTTCTCAATGGCGAAAGCCCTATCCCGCTCCACCGCATCACGCGTCGCCAACCGTCTCTTTTTAACCTCCAGATCCGCCGCTCCTTCTCACTCTACCCTCATTTCCCGTCGATCGTCACCGACTCTGTTCCATGCCATCGGATTCATCCCCAATTCGACCCGCCTGACAACGATCCGAACCCGGATGGATAGGTCCGGTGGATCGTACTCGCCTCTTAACTCCGGGTCCAATTTCAGCGACCGAGCACCAACAGAGATGGCGCCGCTGTTCCCTGGCTGCGACTACGAGCATTGGCTCATCGTCATGGACAAGCCCGGCGGCGAAAACGCGACTAGACAACAAATGATCGATTGCTATGTTCAAACCCTTGCCAAAATTGTCGGAAGGTAAAATCTTTTTTTCCTTCTTCCCATTTTCAGACCAAACAGTTAATTCACTCTCTCTCTCTCTCTCAATTGAGTGTTGGTTTGGTTTTATTAGTGAGGAAGAAGCTAAGAGGAAGATCTACAACGTTTCTTGCGAGAGGTATTTTGGGTTTGGTTGTGAGATTGATGAAGAGACATCAAACAAACTCGAAGGTAATCTCTTTCTCTTTTCGAACAGACAAGTTGGTTAGTGGATGATGTGATTAGTGTGTAATTGATGTCTCTTTGGTTCTTGTGAGTGTTTAGGGATTCCTGGTGTTCTCTTCGTGCTTCCTGACTCTTACGTTGATCCAGAGTACAAAGATTACGGAGGTAAATTTCATCAACACCCTTCTGTCAATTGATCATTTGTCTAGTTCTTTTAGTTAATTACGTAGATAAAACACTGAATTTTAAACTAGTCTCTGAAGCAAAACTTTGTACTTAAACTTTTTTCGCTGGTTCTTTATATTTGGCTGATCGAGTATTTGGTGAACGTTTTTTTGGGCGATTATAGCTGAGTTGTTTGTGAATGGAGAAGTGGTTCCGCGTCCTCCAGAGAGACAGAGGAAGATGGTGGAGTTAACCACTCACAGAAGCTCGGATAGACCCAACAAGTACAATGACAGAACCAGGAATGTCCGACGGAGAGAGAATATGCGTTAAGACTCCAGTTTCTCAGAGTCTTATATGCTAAACATCTTCTCCTTTTTTTCCATTTGAACTGTGATCGTATCACCCTTTTTTTTCTTATGTTATTTGCTTCACTATGTCTGAATAATGTAAAGGGTGATGATGGTGTTATGTATAATGTTGGTTATCTTGCTTCACCTGAAGCCTAATTGCTAGCAGATACAGAATTTTTTATGTTATGGATTAAGTTAAACTTAGTTGTTTGTTTCTTCGTCTACCAGAATGCGCAAGTAATGTAAAATGGAGAGGCAAAATGTTTATATCCAAATATTTTCACTAATTTCAAGGGAAAATCTAGGGCTGGGTAAATAAACCGAACCCGAAAACCCGAACTGAATTCGATCCGTTAAAAATGAATCCGAACCGATCCAAACCTGGCATAAGTACCGAATGGATCTTGGTTTATGGTAAATCAGGTTATAGGTATTATCCGAACTGAACCCGAATCTAAATGGATATCCGATAGAACCCGAAACATTTAAAATTCTCAAAAATAACTTGTACCAAACATGATCTCAATTCCTAATATGTATTCAAAATATATTGAACATCTAAAATAATTATCTATTATACGAAGATTGATGGTTGAAGGTTAAAGTTTTTAGATTTTGGTTTTGTTTTCATTGAATAATGTTTTTTATTTCATGAGAACTTGGTTTTCGTTTTATGCTTTCATTTATTTGGTTTTCTTTCGATCAATAACTATGTTTAACTTTCATTTGATTTTGAATGATCACATTTGGTGTTCCTTTCTTTTTTTTGAACCGGTTTTATTTATGTTTTGGTTACAAAATATGTATAATTCAAGTATTTTAAAACCGAAGAACTGATTTTACTTATTTTTTGGTTACAAAGTAGATAAAAATCAGGTACATTTAAACCGAAGAACCGATTGGGACCCGAACCCGAAAGTACATCGGGTTGTACCGGTTCTTTGAAGATTTACTAACCCCGACCCGAACCCGATAGAACCCGAACCGGTCCCGAACCGAATTTTCATATAACCCGAATGGGGCTGATTTTGATAAATCCGAAAAGCCGAAACCTGATTGGACTAAACCGAAACCCGATTGGGACCCCGAATGCCCATGCCTAGGAAAATCGCATCGAAAACTTTCTAGTTGAATAATCTCAAAATTTAAGGTAAAATTGTAACGGAAAATGGAGAGGCAAAAAAAAATTTACCATTCCGCTACCACCCGCAAACGCTGTTTTTGCAGTTGTTGGCATTTTGCAACAATCACTCAAACCACTCTAAACTTTTTAAATTTGAAAATTAGTTTCAGCTAGCGCGGACGGTTGTGGGCAGGGACGGATGGACGTTGTTGACTACGGGGCACGTGCCCCCAACTACTTAAAAAAAAATTGTATATGATAATAAAATATACTATCTATGTTCCCGAAATAATGAAGTTTTAGATTTTTTTCTTGTTGCACAAAGATAGATTTTCTATATTGTTAAGGCACTTTATTATAGTTTTGAGGAACAATAATTGGGAATATTTTAATTGATTAAATTTTATCGGTGAAAAGTTATTGGAAAGTGTATAATAAAGTAAAAAATAAATTAAATTATAAACATTTATTAAATTCTTAATAAGCGTGCATACTCTAAAAAATCTTACTTTCGAGAATGGATGGAGTATATGTTTTAGGATTTTCACGTTTACTAATAAAACATACTCTCGGTGTTCCTAAATATAGGATGTTTAAAAAAAAATTGATGTTCCAATATATAAGATGTTTTCATTTTTCTATGTAACTTTAAATTTATTAAAAACTGTGTAACCAATCATATTTAATAATCTATTTTGTAATTGGTTGAATACCATTAATTTACAATTTTATTGATATTTTCTAGACAAAAAAATAATTTTCTTAATATGTGTGTTTTTACCTAAACATCTTATATTTAGGAACATAGCGAGTAATCATCTCTTATATATTAAAAGAAAAATATTTACAATAATGTGTTCACACACATATTGACACGTGTCATCCTCACAATCATTTCAATTTTAGAATGCTTACTTGTCATCTTCATAGGCATTTAGCAATTAATGTGTTCACACACTAATTTTCTTAACTCTATCGCAAACAATTTAATGTGCTCACATACTAATTTCTTTTATTCACCTCATTTTTAGTTTTCGGATTTTTAATGTTCGTATTAGTGAATTGAAGTTATGTTCGGACAAGAACTGAATAATATCATTGTTCAAAGAAATAAATTACAAAATCATTAAGATTCACATCAACTAAAATGATGGAATGAGAATGTTTTTAGAAATTGAAAGTTTCGTATTTTGCCAAACTTGGCATGGTTGAGGTTTATGCATACGAAAACAACAAATAATTGTGATTAGTTATGAATTAAGAAAACTGAGGTGAAAAATATCACACACAAAGTTGGATCTTTAGTTTAGCCAAGTATTATTTTCTTTACAAAGTTTTCATATCAAACCAAGAATTAGAAACATAATCATATTATTAGAAAAAATCAGAGATAAAAAAGCTTTAAAAGAAAAGAAAATTCTCGAAATCGATTGAAAAACAGAATTCATGTACCAAATGAAGTGATCACATTATTTTCGAAGCAAGTCTAACCTATTTCACTCTATTGTATCATGTTTTTATTATATTTACCAATATGTTTTTATAAGAAAGTACATGTTATTGGTTATACACTACGTCAATTTTGCAACATGCCCAAAAATATTGACACGACGCCCAACTATTTTTATTGGTATTCTTAAAGTATGGTCCAATAATTATGTATTGTTTGTAAAAATAAGTTCAACATATTTTTCTTTATATCAGTAGAAGAAAGTAGGTATGGGTAAAATATTTGGATCCGAAGAACCGAGCCAAATTTGATTTGAAAATAATACTAAACACAAACTAAAACTAAAATTTATTAAGTATTCAAATGGATCTAAAAGTTTAATATTTGATCTAAACTGAAATATTTTGGATACCAAAAATATCTAAAACATAATTAAATACTTAAATATATTAGTTATTTGAAATTTTATATCTATTAGATATTCATTAATATGAAAATATCTAAAATAAAAAAGGGTCAAAATACTGAAAATATATAATTTTTTCTATCTAAATATTTAAATTGAATTATTTTCTTATGTAATTTTAATTATTTAGTCTTACGTTATTCAAATTTTTATGTTTTATAGTATTTTGAATTTTGAGGATTAAGTACATTTGGATTTTTATTAAAACATTACATAATTAAAATTGGTACCCGAACTTGAACCGATCGAACCTACAATGTTTAAACCAAATCCAAACTAAATTCAAACCAAAATTTGTAAATGTCCGAATCATATTTAAATTTCTAACTCTAAAAATTTAAAATCTGAATAGATCAACTGGATCCGAACGGATATCTGAATGTCCATCCCTTGAAAATATATACGAAAAATCCCTTATTATAACGTAAAATAAATAATCTAATCAATTATTTCACTCTGCGTACGGCGCATGTTATTATTTAGTGTATATGTAAAATTGCAGGAGAAGTAAGAAATCTAGAACACAATTATTATATGTCCATAAATCTAACGTAGCCCAATATAAAAAGAAACATAAGTTTAGTTTTAAAAAGCCCAATCAAAAACTAAAGAAAGTTAATAATGGGAGTTTTTAATTTTAACCTAGTTACACGACGACACTAACGTTTTTTGTCGTCTTCTTTCTTTGAGTTTTTGGTTTTTGCCAATTAATTTTTTTCCTAATCACAAAAGTCTAAACGCAACCAAACAAAAAGAGTATTCAGTAGAGAAGCTAAAAGGTAAAACTAAATGAAAATTTTGATTTATGTGGCTTAAGTAATAAGAAATCGTGAGACCATAGAAACTATAGCATTGTGCTAATTTTTTTTTTCACAGATAAGATTTCAATGGAAAAACATTTCAAACCTAAAAGAAAATTTGCATGTACTTCTAAAAACGCTCATTTGCCTTCTCCAAAAAAAACAAGACTCTGAAGTTGATTCGGAGAATTTACCTAGTGTTCATGGAGATAGGAAAATGATAATCGAATATCCTTCAAATCAAATAGATGAGGTAAGACGCAAATATCTTATGAGAGGTCCTTGTCAACCTCGTGGTCATGAATTTCCTAAAACAATTTTTCAGAGTAAACTGAGACGATTCAATCCCGCTTGGTTTGATCTCTATGGCAATTGGTTAGAATATAGTGTTAAAAAGGATAAAGCGTTTTGTTTGTTCTGCTATTTGTTTAAAGATTACACTGAAAACAAATATGGAAGTGATGCATTTGTGATCAAAGAATTTGAGACTGAAACAAGACAGAGAGATTACATGATCATGTAGGAGCAGTGAATAGTTTTCACAATAGTGTGTTGAAAATGGCTGATTATCTGATGAAACCATGACAATCAATTGTTCATGCTTTTATAAGCGGTTAAAAATGAATACAAGATCAGATTGAATGCTTCAATTGATGCTTGTAGGTATTTGTTAAGACAAGGACTACCGTTTTGAGGTCATGATGAATCGATGGATTCAGTTAACAAGAGAAACTTTTTGGAGCTTGTGAAATATACCGTAGAGCAAAATGAGCTTGTAAGTAAAGTTGTGTTAGAGAATGCTCCCAGAAACAACTAGATGGTGTCCCACAAAATTCAGACAGATATAGTTCATTGCTTTGCGGAAGAAGTTATTGAATCTATTATTAAAGAAGTTGGCAATGATGTATTTTGTTTGTTGGTGGATGAATCTGCAGATGTGCCTGATAAAGAGCAAATGACAATGGTTTTTCGCTTTGTTGATTCAGATGGGATAGTTAAAGAAAGATTTGTTAGTCTAGCTCATGTGAAAGAAACATCTTCTTTATTCCTGAAGAGTGCTGTTGATTCATTGTTTGCTAAACATGGATTAATTATGAAGAAATTAAGAGGACAATGTTACGATGGAGCGAGTAATATGAAGAGCGAATTCAGTGGGCTGAGAGCTCTAGTTATGCTCATCAACTTCAGTTAGTTGTCATTGCAGTTGCTCGGAAGCATTTTGAAGTTGGAGATTTCTTTGATAAGATTGATGTCTTGTTAAATGTGGTTGGAGTTTCTTGTAAGAGGAAGGATATGGTCCGAGTAGACTACCAGAAAAAGTTGAGGTAAAAACTAAGAAAGGGGAAATTAAGACTGGAAAGGGACTGAACCAAGAGGTTTCTTTTCAAAGATCCGGTAAAAATCGTTGGGGTTCCCATTATAAGACATTGCTGAGGTTGATTGATTTGTTTGCTTCTATCATTAAAGTGCTTGAGTTTGTCGAAATCGATGGAAGTGATGGTATCAAAAGACGCCAAGCTAATGGTCTTTCTCAAGTACTTCCACACCTTTGATTTTGTGTTCTACTTACAGTTGATGTTGTTTTTTCTTGGGATCACAAATAACTTGTCAAAGGTTCTCCGACGGAAAGATCATGACATTCTAAATGCTATGTCACTTGTGAAATCCACCAAGCAACAATTGTACAAGATCAGAGATGATGGATGAGAATCTCTGATCAATAAAGTTTCTTCCTTTTGTGAGAACTACAAGATTGAAGTCCTAGTTATGGATGATGAATTTGATTCAAAAAATTCAAGGAAAAGAAGCAATATAACCAACTTGCATCATTACAAGGTGGAGTGTTTCTACACTATATTGGATATGCAGATTCAAGAATTTAATGACCGTTTTGATGAGGTAAACACATAATTACTTGGCTGCATTGCTTCCTTGAGCCCCACTAATTCATTTCAGGAGTTTGATCAGTTAAAAGTTATGAGATTGTCTGAGTTTTATCCTGAAGATTTTGGTCCTATCGAGCAGATTACTCTTGAGCATCAAACAACATTCGGGAAGATGAAAGATTTTCTAATTTGAAGGATCTTGGACATCTTGCATGCATGATGGTGATGACAAAGAAACATCTTTCACATCCTCAGGTTTATCGGTTTTAAAGCTAGTTTTGACTTTACATGTTGTCACCTCTACAGTTGAAAGATGTTTTTCAGCAATGAAGATTGTGAAGACTAGGCGGAACCGAATAAGTGATTAGTTTTTAAATGATTGTGTTGTTTGTTTCGTTAAAAAGGATTGTTTGAGAAAGTAACAAATGAAGTAGTAGTGAAAAGAACTTTTGAGTTAATAGGATAAATTTGTAAGGTACTTTTGAGTTATGAACTTTTTTTTTTATCTTAATGAGTTTGTTATTAATGTGCCCCTGATTAATAATAGTTCTAGATCCGCCACGGGTTGGGGGAGGGTAATTTTTTTTTTTTAAACAATATAAATACAAAAATAAAAATGAAAATAAAAATAAAAATAAAAACTTGAAATTGAAATAATAGAAATACTATTATATTTTAGTTTATATTATAAATTTTAAAAATAAAGATATTTTTTATTATTTTTTAAAAAATTAAAAGATATTTTTATAAATATATTTTTATATTTATTATAATATTATGATGTTTAATATTTTTATAATTATATAAAATATAAATATTGTTAATTTATTATATAACCGCTATTGTATTTGGTGGTTAACCAATAATAAATATCTCGCAAACGCACCAATTTTTAACCGCAGTATCAGTCGTACAAATCTGTTAAAATCTTTTAAAACCACAACCACCCGCTTCCGCAAACTCCCGCAACCGCAACACCTGGAAGGCCCTAAGTGACTGTTTTTTTTACCAAAAATCCTTTTATTAATGATCAAGAGTAATGAGACAGAGATGAAGAATTGTTGATTTGGTATTTGCTTGTTTTGCAAGCTTGTCTGCACATTTGTTCTGTCCCTGGTTACTTTTTTCCTCCGGAGAACAAATGAATTATGTTAAAGAGTTAAAATACAGAGAGATATTTTTTTAAAAAAACAGCCAAAAATCATATAAATTGACAGAGTTTTGTTTAAAGCATGTGTACAAATTACGCAAAAGAAAGCAGATTCTGTGACGAACAAACAAAAGTAATCATCATTATCCCAAGATTCCTAGTTAAAGGTTTTACCCTTTACCTATAAGAACCAAAAAACAGAGTAAAAGAATGTATATAAAAGCATCTTTTTGCGTTTTACACATCTATGCAGCTGCGTCTATTCTACTATAGGCTCTGGAGATTAAGCTTCTTTCATAGTACAGACTAACCTAGGGAGCACCTAGTAATTACCCCATCTTGGACTTGGGAAGAACCCTGGGGATAACGGGTACATGAGCCCTGGAGAAGGAGGTGGCTGAGGATGACCTGTTCCTGCACCGGGTCCTTGATTTTCTGATTGAGCTAGTTGTGAAAAGGAGAAGTTTGGGGTAAGTGGTTGAGGGTACTGAACTCCTGGTGATAGCAATGGGTACGGTGATCTAGGAGAGAACATGTTCGGATAACCAGTAGGAGATGGTGGAGCAAACTGGGATGTAGGTGAGTTTAGTGGTCCAAAACCATTATACCGAGGAGAGGGAAAACCACCATACATCTGATTAAACCTCGGAGAGGGCAGTGTGGGCGTGCCAGGTACAGGACCATTGAACTGAGGCTGGGAGGGAAGATTACGAGGTGCTGGGCTTGGAACTAACCCCGGTGGTGGCAGTGGGCCCTGCATATTCATGTGAGGTTGCGATCCAGGCATCATATGTGGTTGTGCCTGTGGCTGAGCCTGAGCTGGCATATAAGGCTGAGGTTGAGACTGAGGCTGAGCTGGCATATAAGGGCGATGTTCATGAGGTTGCATATAAGGGCGATGTTCATGAGGTGGCATATAAGGCCTATGTTCATGAGGTGGCATATATGGGCGATGTTCTTGAGCCGGCATATATGGGCGATGTTCATGACCTGGCTGCATCTGGTTACCACTAGGAGCAGCATCTCCAAGTGAGCTTTGAAGGTAACGCATATACCCTGAGATGGGAGACTCAGCTGTATTAGACCAAAACTGGTCCCCTTGACCCATCATTGGCTGTTGTTGATGTTGTTGTGTGCCTTGTAGCAAACGCGGTTGTGGTGGAGGCCCACTAACGTATCCGTGAGGATGATGTTGCAGAGGAGCCATGGTAGGGTGCGGAACCGCAGGCTGGTTGATCTGCGTCAAGGGTGGTGGTCTAATCCTCTGCAACCGCGTGCTCTGAGGCTTTGGTGAGCTGTTCTGCGGAGGAGGGCGAGGGAGACTCTCACGCGACGGAGAGCCAGTCAGCTGCTGAACCATACTTCTGAAGTCGGTCTTGCTTATATTATAAACCTGAGGCTGCCCTTGAGGCCTCGCGGCAGCGGCAGCATTAGCATTGGCACCGAAGTTGGGCTGGTGAAGAGGACTCTTCCTGATGTTCTTCCCAATCTTGTTCACACCCAAATGATCATTCTGTCGAGGCCCATCCATCTCCACACTACCAATCCAGAAGCCAATACCAAATATGATCTGAAGAATTATCTTTAAAATCAGCTAAAGTCCAAATCTTTAGCCAGATGAATTCTCTGTCTACTGATTACTGATACAAACAATAAAAAAAAAAAAACTGATCATTATCAAACTAATGAGCTCAGAATCGAATCAAGATTCCTAAGTCAAAAGCCCACGATTCTAAAGCTCAGAAACTCAATCAAACACTAAAGCATAACACTCCAATTACTTAACAATTCTCTCTATACATCCCAACTACACCTGACGAAGAAATAACAGTAAGATGGAGTAAAAGTTCACGACTTTTCACCTGAGAATTGGGATCCGAGAAAACCCAAAAGAGCCCAGAGCTTGATTTCAACCAGATCTTTCAATTACCACCTGAGCTGAACTGAGAAAGAAGGAGAATTCAAATGAGCCCTAAATTAAATCTGTCAACGAAGAAAGAAGAAATGAGATGACCCAATCGTCTCTCAAGGCATTTCTTTTTATTTTATATATTTTTGAAGAAAAAAATATCGTCTTTTGCCAGACTGTAGTGACGTGTCAAGATCGTCACACTGCGAACATTTCCTTCCCCAAGTGTTTAGTTGTTAATAAAGGAATGAGTTGATGGAAAATGGATGGATTGGTATATAATAGGAAGGGAAAACTTGTTAGTGACAAAAAAAAAAAAAAAAAAAAAGGAAGGGAAAAGTTGTTATATATATCCAAAGTAGAAAGGTTGTTTTCACATGCAAATATATCATCTTCCTAAGTTGTCCAAAGGAGAAAGGTCAATTTGTATATTCTGTTTTCTATACTAAGAAGAAAAATATATAGGAAACCATATCTGCTTTTAGATTTATTCTTTTTATTGTCACTTTTGATTAAATTGTAAATTGCATGGTTAAATACAAACTAAGGTACATAGACGACCGAAAATGATATTTTCTACGGATTTTTTTTTAACTATTCTTTTGATATATCTTATTTTTTCTGTTCGAATCAAAATGAATAATAAATAGAATCAAAATTTACGGATTTTTTGTCCAGCCTTAACCAACCTTCCAAAGATAATAGTTATCTGATTTTGCATTGACAATCGACTATCCGCGAGGAATTGGGGGGGGGGGGGGGCAGAGATTGTTTCAATCTTGAAATGATCCGGAACCTTCTTATCAATCTCCATTGGTGATGCCATCATAGACACATGTGTTGAGCTGAAGACCATTTAGTGCCTTAGCGGCTCTAGAGTTGTCCAATTATCAAACCAGTACTTGACTAATATACTAAAACCTATCTCACAGATCAGAAACGGTCTCGCTGCATTGTGAGTTTCAAATCCAGCTAAATCCAGCTAAAAACAAATTTTAGTATCATGGATGTAATCTTAGTTTTAATATGTTTTTTTCCTCAAGAAGAAAATATGCTTTCTTGTAGAGGATAACACCTCATAATATTTTATCTCTAATTCTCTACCTTATCTCTTAAACTTTCTCAATTATCTTTGTTGGTTTGCCGACTCTGGCGGCTCTCGGGTTTCACTTTTTGTTTTGTCTTTTGTTGTGATTATCCAGTATAATTCTTCAAATTTTGGTCGTATTCTACTCAACGGGTGTTGTATCCAGATCTTCGATTTGGTTCTTTCAGGGCTGAATGAGAGTTTGTGTTGATCTTGTTGTGTTTAATCATCCTTATGCTCTCGATCTATCTAGCTAGAGTGGGTTGAGTTTATTACCCTTCAGATTTGGTTTCCCTGGAAACTGTTGGGATTTATTAAGCACATATCCAGCTCTATATTATCTGATTAGTACGATATTGTCCACTTTGGGCCTTAGAGGCTGGCCCGCATGGATTTACTTTTGGGTTCTTTCCCAAAAGGCCTCGTACTATTAGAGTTGGACAACTCTTTATATATTAGACTCTCTTTGTCTAATTCTCCAATGTGAGACTTAATTTGTTATATCACAGAAACCTTGTGTTGATTAGAATGATTTGCATGTTGATTTTGAGCTCTCTTTGGATCATAACATGGTTCGAACTTCAACTTTCTCAGTCTCTTGAGTAAGGTTGAACCTGCTTATGAGTTGTCTCGTTCTTTGTCATTTACCTTCAAGATTTGATCGGGATCTTCTCTTCTGTTATGCTTCTTATTGGCGGTTCCTGTTACTCTGTTATCGACACCTTTCTGGTTGAAGATGTATGAACTTAAATTGTTCTGTCTCCTGGAGTATTGAAGCTTTGGTCTTTTATCCGTTTGGGCTATTCCCTATAGGAGGTTTCACAAGTAGGAGGTTTTAGTCATGGTTGGCTTCCTCACCTTGTCACGTTCGAAGGAGCTCTATTGAAGTCTGCATGCTTTGTTTGTTGTTGGTTTTGTCTGGGGCTCTTTTGTTATATGTTCTTCACTCCTTCTAGCTTAGATCGGTTAAGTTTAGTTTCATTGCATGTTCTATGTTTCAGTTTATCTTCCATTTGTGGGCTAGTCTGTGAAAACTTGTGTATTGGTTTGTCGGCTTCTGTAATTTTACTGGGTTTCGTTGAACTGTAATGTTTCTAGTTCATTATAATTATAACTATCCTTTTAGTGTTAAAAAAAACTTAAACAAATTTTATTCCAAACAATAATTTAAAGATTTAAAATCCATGTTGCACCAAAAAAAGGGATTTAAAATCCATAACAAAATTGAACAAAATTCTTTGCTTCAAAAACGACATCTCGAAGATTTCGTAATCGACCGTCGATAACATTAACTTCCAAAAATTCTACATTTAATTCTAGAAAAATAAATTTCATAAATGGTAAAACAAAGTATATACAAAATCTTTTGAAAGTGATAGCACTTATGAGCTTTTGATGAGATCTCGAGCAGATCTATAAAGTAGTGTAAAAAACGATGCAGACATGGATGGTGCTAAACTCCAAAGGTTGATGAGTAAATTGATACTCATAGTTACTATGTGAACATTAAAAAAAAACCGAAATTATGCAAAGCCATGCAGAAAAAATACAATGGGGTGAGAAGGCTCGAACTCTCGACCTCAGGATCACTCAATAGCTATGAGACCTACGCGCAAGCCAACTGCACCACCACCCCATCTGATGATCTATACATTCTTATTGTAAGTGTATCAAACTTGTGTCAGCTGATAGTCTCTTCTGTTCAGATGGACAAGTAGAGAACCATTAACATCTTGCACCGGCAAAGAAGAATATGTAAAGCGCCAAGAAAACATCTCATCGATGAGTTCTGAATATCTCCTTTTTTGTATATATTCAAATCTCTAACGAAAGAAAATGATTCTGAAGACCTCAGATTCGTTTGGTTTTATAATGGATTTCAGGTAATTTTTCTAGAATATTCGTTAGGAAAATGAATGTACATATATGAACCTTGACATTGGGCGGTGGGTTATCCTTACAGTTTGAAAGGAACGTACAATTAAGTTAACAACAACAAGAACATGAGAAGAAACAAAGGAGATAATCTGACTTATTCCTTTATTGTCTCCCCAATTTTTATCTCATCTCTTTGTTTCTTTAGATCCTCAAAGCTCCAATCCCTTCTAAGCCCACTGCTTCTTGCCAGCTTTGGCTCGTCAAGATCCCAATAGACCACGGCGTCTGCGCTGTAGAGCCTACGATGTCCCATTTTGACCCGTCTCACCGCTGGCAACATTGTTCGGTTCCTTACCATCTTTTCATATCCTGACGTTACATTTTTTCCTTTAATGTTTGAATCGTTAAGGCTTACTATGTCTATGTCCGAGTCTGATCTTTGCAGGGTGTGGCAAGTGAGGCAGTTCAGGCTCATCTTCCTACAGGAATTGAACCTAAGAATGAGAGAAATTCGTAGGGTGTTGTTATCTAGTGGGTTTTGATTTGTTAGTATTGTAAAGGCTTTGAGGTGTTACGAAGAAAACTCAATTCCCAAATGGTAACTTTTGTCTAGGGTTGTGGTTGTTTGATTGACAAGAAATAAACAAATGTGACCTTCTGGGGTCGTGGTTTGCTTATTTTTAGTATTCAATCGTTTTTGTGGATAAAAAGAGTTTTATGAGTAGATGCTTTTTATGGTCATTCTATTTTTATCTTACAGCTAATTAAGAAAACTCTATAGATCTTCTTATCCCATGAACAACGAACTCCACAATCATGTGTATTCTTTAGTTCAAGTTTTTTTTGGTGTAAAACTATAATGAGAATCAATCTTGAAAATAATGGTCCAACAGTTACGAGGTATACATGTTAATGTTCTGTTATCAACGTTTTAGAGATTTGATATTGTACACCTACAGAACTTGAAACTCATGATTTCTTCTTCCCGATCTATATAATCTTAACATATCCCGTCGCTCACAAATTTACTTATCCGTATCTGCGCTTTGTGACCCAATGTTATTAACTTACGATGGTAATCAGAGCGCTAGCTAGGCTGTTGTGAATAGTTTATTTAGATCGAATTTCAAAATGACATTTCTTTTGTAAAAAAAAACATCAAAACATTTTGAACATGCATCTCATGTTGTAGCCTAAGAAGACGCATAGTAATGATATTGGATCGAACTTATTAGCAGTGTAGTCTCGTAGAGTAGGAAAGCAAGCACAACCAAAGACGCGTAGAGCAGAGTAATCTGGGCTTTACTATGTAGTTTCTGATACGGACTGTTGTCTTGAATTTCCAGGGACGAGGTGGGAAGCAGGTTGATAAGAAAGTTCGCCATGAAGAACGCTTCAACCCAAAAGTTCTGAGGAACCTTACTTCCAAACATCATTGACAGAGCAAGTTCTGTGACATGCCGATGCTTTCGCTCAGTCAAGCCATTCTGCTGAGGCGTATGTGGACACGAGACATGTTGTGCAATACCATGCTTCTGAAGATGTTCGAGAAATTTAGAACTCATGAACTCTCCACCACCCTCACACTGGAAGTTCCCTATCTTGCAACTCAGTTGATTCTCGACAAGACTTTGAAATTTGGAGAAGATAGAGTAGAAATCTGATTTATTCTTGAGTGGGTAAAACCAACAGAAGCAAGACCATTGGTCGATGAAAATTACATAGTATTTAAACCCCTGACCAGACATTACTGGTGCAGGACCCAAGAGATCACAGTGGACACGCTCTAGAGGTCTTGAAGCTGAGAAACTAGAAGATGAAAAAGGTAATCTACTGCTTTTCCCAAGCTGGCATCCCTCACATAACCGCTTGGTACTTCGATTTATTGAGATGAACTTCAATGCAGAAAGCTGTTGGAGAACTTGATGATGCGGGTGACCCAGCCTCCTATGCAAAACCTCATCCGAAGCTGAATGTTGTCTAGAGGAGATCAAGGTGCACGCTGACTTAGACGGCTCTAACAGGTACAACCCTTTAATGTTGCTTCCCTTTATCAACAACCTCTTTGTGCGCTTGTCCTTAGCACGCACCCCATTATCATCAAATTTAAACGAACATGGATAATATTTTGTAGCTTTTGAAACAGAAAGCAAGGATTTTGCAATGCCAGGACACACAAGCACATCAGTAAGAGGGAGGTTACCTGAGGTCGTTGCGATGGAGGCTGATCCAGTGTGAGAGATAGGGAGAAAGCTGCTATCACCAACCATAGCTGTGTCTGACCCATAGTATATCTGGGACTGCTGCAGATGACGAGGAGAACTGGTAACGTGAACTGTAGCACTACTGTCAGAGTACCATTCTAAACCAGCAGAGTCTGTAACATCTGTGATGCGCATGGCAGCAAGGGCGCGAGGAATCTCATCTTGATTGAAGATGTGATCAAACCTATGCCAACAGCGGAGTGCAAGATGGCCTGGTTTGCCACAGATCTGACCAACTGGACGTGCCTCTAAGTTTGAGCTTCGAGGAGACGAGATTTACTGATGAAAACCTCGACCTCGAGTGGAGAATGATCCTCTACCACGGTAATCTCCGCTTCTCCCTCTGTTGTTTCTTCCCTTTGACACATAGTATGCGTTCTCCTGATTTGTGTGAACAGATGAGAAGGCAAGGTGAGGGGAGACTTCGGTATTGGTGTTGTAGCTCTGAAGACGGTCGTCGAAGCTTATGAGTTTTTGGGTAATATCTTCATAGGTTGGAGCAGGAACAACATCCATAGCGTTCTCAATGGTCGTCTTGATGGGTTCATAGTCACGCCCGAGACCTCTGAGAGCTGAGAAGATCTTCATAGTCTCAGAGATGGGGTTATCTATAGACGCCAACTGGTCGCATAGTTTCTTGATGTCTTGAAGATAAACCTCGATGGTCTTGCCTGCTTTCGTGAAAGTCTGGAGCTTGTGTTGCAGTTCAAACATCCGAGAGTTTGCTGGTCTGTCACTACAAGAAAACAGCGGTATTCTGACGGACATTTCGACGGAAAATGAAATCCTCGGAATATCCCGAGGAATTTCCGAGGAAATTCCGAGGAAGCACAAAATTGGGTTTCCTCGGAATTTCCTCGGAATATACCGACGGAATTCCGAGGAAATATCAATCCGTCGGAATATTCCGAGGAAATTCCGAGGAAAAATGTGTTCCTCGGAAAAAACCGATGAATTTCGAGGAAATATTATAGCCGTTGGAGAGCCGTTGGGGGATTTTACAAAATTCCGAGGAAATTCCGACGAACTAGCCTTTTCCGTCGGAATTCCGTCGGAATTTCCTCGGTCTGTCGGCATGATTTAAACTATAAATACAAGCACTCCTCTTCCTCTTCATTCACTCCATATCTTCATCCTCCCTCTTACTCTATTTACACACGAATTTTATTCATAAAAAATATGTCTTCTTCAAATTATTTTCGTTCTTGGATCGATCGACCTCATTTGGATCCGAACACGAGATTGCTTACCGAAGAATACCAACGAGGTATAACCGAATTCATGGGGTTAGTTCACCGACAACCGGAAGCAAAAACAGGTATGTTAAGATGTCCTTGCTCTAATTGTAAAAATAGAAAGGTTATTAAAGAGTGGGATGTTTGGACTCATCTATATTTGAGTGGGTTTACACGAAGTTACAAAATTTGGTATCATCATGGGGAAACTGATTATGAACATGGTAGTACTAGCGAACGTCAGCCAGCGGTTAGATTAGAAGAAGCAATTAGAACGGATGTAGATTATGGTGTAGGTACTGAGCAGATGGTAAATGATCATTTTAGAGGGGAAGATTTACCCAATGCAGAAGCTAAGAGATTTTATGATATGTTGGATGCTGGAAAGCAAACATTGTACGAAGGTTGCAGAGATGGTCATTCAGCTTTATCATCTGCTACAAGATTGATGGGCATTAAAACAGATTATAATTTGGCTGAAGACTGTGTGGATGCGATTGCTGATTTTGTAAAAGGTATTCTACCCGAGGATAATGTAGCTCATGGTTCATACTACGAGGTTCAGAAACTCGTAGCTGGTCTTGGTTTATCGTATCAGGTAATAGATGTATGCAGCGACAACTGCATGATTTATTGGAGGGCGGATGAACAGCGGGTTACATGCAAATTTTGTGGAAAGCCTCGTTATAAAGATATGAGTGGAAGAGTTCCAGTGCCATATAAAAGGATGTGGTATTTACCTTTGACGGAAAGGTTGCAGAGGTTGTATCTGTCTGAACGCACAACGCAACCAATGAGATGACATGCGGAGCACTACACAGATGGTGAGATCAGACATCCTTCAGATGCAAAAGCGTGGAAGCATTTCCAATCAAAGTATCCCGACTTTGCGTATGAGAGAAGAAATGTCTACCTTGGATTATGTACTGATGGTTTCAGTCCGTTTGGCAAGAGTGGAAGACAGTATTCTCCATGGCCCGTCATTCTTACACCATACAACCTACCCCCAAACTTGTGCTTGCGACGAGAGTTTTTGTTTCTCTCGATTCTCGTTCCCGGACCAGAGCATCCTAAGAGATCACTTGATGTGTTTCTTCAGCCACTAATATATGAGTTGCAACAACTATGGGCTCAAGGTGCTGAAACATACGATGTTTCGTGTAAAGAAAACTTTCAAATGCGGGCAGTACTAATGTGGACAATAAGTGATTTTCCAGCATATGGTATGTTGTGTGGATGGACAACGCATGGAAGGCTATCATGTCCATATTGTCAAGATAACACTGATGTTTTCCAACTAAAACACGGAAGGAAAACGTGTTGGTTTGACTGTCACAGGAGATTCCTACCACCTGATCATCCATATCGTAGGAGTAGGAATTTGTTTACGAAGAACAAGAGGGTGTTTGACAGTCCACCTCCGGAAATTTGTGGGAAAGATTTGAAGATACAACTAAGAGATTTTGGTGCAGAAAGGACGCCAGACGTCGGTGGACATGAGCGTTTTCCGGTAGATGCTGTTGGAGAACTACATAACTGGCACAAAAAAGTATTTTCTGGGATCTGCCATACTGGGAGGATCATCTGCTAAGGCATAATTTAGATGTCATGCATATTGAGAAGAACTTTTTTGACAATCTCATGAACACGATCCTTAATGTTCAAGGTAAAACAAAGGATAATTTGAAGTCTAGACTGGATTTAGTCGATATATGTGCTCGTTCAGAACTTCATGTTGATGAGAATGGTAGGGCCCCTTTTCCCATATACCGACTTGATGCAGAGGGAAAAGATGCGTTCTTTGTATCGAGGTTATTCTTCTGTCTCCCATACATGAGGCTGCCCAAAATAAACCTTCCATCTCAGCATGCAAAGCCGAGAGGTTCCGGTTACACGCTCGTAATCCAAAGTACTCCGAGCCCATTTCATCCTTAAGACTCCACTCTAGGCCACTAACGCTGCCATTATTGATCCATGATGCATCAATTTGACAGGTAGGGATTCGAGGTATCCAAAGAGGCCCTATCTCAACCTCTGTAGGAAGGGGATCATCATGATCCTCATTTGTTTCCTCCTTTTCATTAGCCTTCTTCCAACATTCTGCCTCGAGAGACGCATGTTGGAGAGTAGCTGAAGGACCCTAAGATCGGCTCACTCGAACGGATCAGATTTGGATATGAACTCCAGATGGAGAACTAGATGGATTGAAGGGTCTCACGAAGGATGCGGATTGGCCTTCGATATTCTCGACTCCAAATGGTGCTTGATATGACTGACAAGACCACCAAGTGAAGGATCTTTCGTCGTTGCTTGATATGACTCACAAGTCCAACGATTTGAGGAAGTGTTTACTTGGATATGACTCACCAAGAAACTAAGAACAAGTTCTTAAACGAAGAACAAAGAGTTTAACTCAAACTTTAGACAAAATCGATTTCTTATTATTAAAATGAAAAAAGTTTCATACTTATAGAGTTTTGTAGATCTAGGAATTAAATGAAAAAGTAGATCTTAATACGAAAATAAAGAGATAAAACTAGACAAGGTGACTGTTCGGCTTCTGTCCAGATGCATCCGAACCGGCTAAGCCCAAAGCGGTAAGGATCAGCACATAGGCGGTACGATCAGCAAGGGCCGCGGGACGTTCTGATCGGACAAGTTGCGTTCCAACAAAACCCAAGTCTTCTGATAGCTTAAGGATCCTTGCATTAGAGAAATTTCCAAAGGAAAAGTACATGATCAGATCGAACAAGGTAGAGAGATCATCAGCACGGTCGTCGGTACATGCGGTACGAGCCAATCGAGCCAAAAGAAGTATCGATCATTTTATGAAACCTCATGAACCAAGTCAAGTCTGGCATGATCCAAGTCAAGTCTGGCATGATCCATGTCAAGTCTGGTATGATCCTTGTCAAGTCTGACATGATCCAAGTCAAGTCTGGTACGGTGAAAAACATGAACCTCGGTTGAAATGTTCAGAACGTCCTGAACTCCATGCTGAGCTGGTTCCATGTAATGATCCGTGGACTGCGGCACATCATTCCCTCCCTCTTCAAAAGGATTTGTCTTCAAATCCATTGTACCTGTATCAAAAGGGAATAAATCAGATACAAAGGATTTAAAATTCATGGAAAATTCAGTGAATGAAAAGTTTGGACAGAAACTTCCTCGGAGGTTTGAACTCGTTTCCCTCAAGTATGTCCGGTTCCATGTTCCACAAACACAAGTCCTTAGGCATTCACCAGTGCTTGCTCTCCTTGGAAACTGATCATCCTTATCCTCTTCATTCAAAACAACTAGAGAAACCACATCAAATAGTGCTTTTGGTTTGGACAGGAGGTTGACTGAGGAAACACCTTTGGTTCGTTGAGGATCAGTTTTGGCTCAGGCCACTTCTTTCTTGGACCTGAATCTCCTTTAGAAGTCTGGTACTCGCAGATAGACGGACTGGAGAACCTCCGGTTTGGAAAACTCATACCTCCTTTCTCCGTGACGATTTTCATGTGATTCCAAGCCTCAGTGAATCCTTGGTGAGTTAGCTTTCCAGGGAAATTGGATTCATGAGAAAAGACCTTCTGAATGTTGAGATATCCGTTTTGATCTGAACCCATGTCGCTGGCATCTCCAAGGTAGCCGGTTTGGACAACAAAGCTTCTCCAAATCTCAGGCTGTTGGGCACGGTCAATGCTTTCATTTCTGAGAGGCTGAACCTGTCTTTCCTGGATACTCAAAACAAACACTAAAAGACCAGGATCAAATGTGCAAGACAAAAACTTGTTCAAATCAAAAATCAAGATATCTTTTCCAAGAACAAGTAGAAAACATTTCAGCTTGTCAAGATGCACATCAAAGTAGACATTACAGACCAGAATTTTATCAAGATATGCAACAATAGTATTTATTTTCAAGACGTGCATATTCTGCTCAACATTTGAACACACAAGCTTAAGTTCAGAATGAGAATCAATTATCAAAGACTCAAGATATTTTTCAAAGATTGTAAACCACAATATCATCAAGGCTCAAAACAACAAAATTATCAAGAATTGATCTCAGAGAATGCCATGTTTTATCAGTTTCAGAACTCAAGAGATCAAGCTGCAAAACATAATCACAAAAATCAAGATCACAAAAATCAATTTCAGTTTCAAGTGATTTCTGTTCCAGCATCTTTTTAATCAAGAAATCGTCCAATGCCCAAGAGGATGGAAACAAATCATCAGTGATCAGTGCATGTTTAGAAGAACTCAGATCAAAGCCATTCTTTTTGAAAACAAACGAATGAAAAGATTTTCTAGCACAAAAATCAGTTTGTTTCAAATCAAGCTCAAGAGATTTTTCAAAACGATCAAAGCCTTTGCTATGCTTTAAGAACTGATCAAAACTCACGATTATTCCATAATTGATGCCGTTGTCTTTTTGAAAACGTGGTTGATCAAGAAGTTCACCAGGTTCAAAGATTTTAAAAGAATTACTCATTCTTTCAAAAACAGATTTTGAAACACAAAAATCTTTCACCTTTTCAGGACCAAAACGAATCACATCAAGAGAACTGATCTTAACAAACATATCAGGCTGAGAATTAAGCAAATCAGATTGCTCACAGTGCGCTTGAAGTTCAAAAGACAAAGGGGCAGGAGTTGTGCCGGGATCAAAGCAAAGATGGCTCTCCATAGCGATGGATGTGATGTTTGTTGCTTCTTCATCAAAGACTGGACCAGGTTCGTCCTCCTCATCAAAGATAGGATCTAGATCTTCATCAAAAAATATCCTAGTGTCAAGACATGGTCCTTGATGTGGTAAATCTAGTGGCTCTTCCTCCAAAACCTGTGGAGAGAAAACAAGACTACTCGGATGCTCCGGTTGCAAAATGGTTAGTTCTACAATAGCATGTTCAATATCAGTTACAAACTCAGGTTCAAGAGAAGGAAGATAACAATTTTTCTCACAAATCATCAAGCTTTCAATTGGTTCTTCATCATATTCATCAAAGGTAGGTAAAAAATCTGAAAAATCTTTCAAGTCCTCAACATGAGTTTCAGATTTACCTTTGAAATTCTTGCTGATGAATAAGGATGGCTCAGCTACAGGTGCACTTGTGGATGTGCTCTTCTTATGGGTCTGGTTGACGTCCTTGAGGGTTTTCACCATTTCCTCCACAAAGTTATCACAAAACTCTTGGACATCAAACTGAAGAAAACGCCTCTTTGGATCAGCTTCACCTTGGGACGACTTGAAAGGTTCATTGCACCTTTTGGCCTATCCTGCACACTAACAAACTCATCAAAATTATTCAAAGAATATTTAAATGAAGATTGAGAGATAGTTTGTTGTGGGAATTTCTCCTTGCTACTTTTCCTTTGAAGATCAAACATCATAACCTGAAAATCTCAACACAAAAGTTAGAAAATAAAACCTTACACTCTCAAGTGTTTAATCTCACCCACTCAAGTGTTTCTCTCAGAATTTGGATGGTCACACAACAAGTTTTCACTCAAAGTTCTAAGAAGAACAAATCAAAGAAACTCAATGGACAAAATCCAAGCAAACATAAGGGAATTTTGAAAGAGAGAAAGATAAAAGATTTTTAGTTTTGGGAATCCGTTTTAACCACCTCAAAGGCTGGATTTCTCCTCAGCCAGCATGCTTTCTCTTCCACCACCAATCCCCAAATGAAAAAAAAAACTTTTCAAAATTTTTTTTTTATAGATCTTTTTTTTTTTTTTGATGGACTGAGGATGGTAATGAGGGGCCCGAATTCAAGATAGATAGATGAAGAGTGTTTATGAAGAAATGGAAGATGAGAAAGATGAAAGATTTAGAAGATACCAAACGAGTGGCTCTGATACCACTTGAAGGACCCTAAGATCGGCTCACTCGAATGGATCAGATTTGGATATGAACTCCATATGGAGAACTAGATGGATTGAAGGGTCTCACGAAGGATGCGGATTACCCTTCGATATTCCCGACTCCAAATGGTGCTTGATATGACTCACAAGACCACCAAGTGAAGGATCTCTCGTCGTTGCTTGATATGACTCACAAGTCCAACGATTTGAGGAAGTTTTTACTTGGATATGACTCACCAAGAAACTAAGAACAAGTTCTTAAACGAAGAACAAAGAGTTTAACTCAAACTTTAGACAAAATCGATTTCTTATTATTAAAATGAAAAGAGTTTCATACTTATAGAGTTTTGTAGATCTAGGAATTAAATGAAAAAGTAGATCTTAATACGAAAATAAAGAGATAAGACTAGACAAGGTGACTATTCGGCTTCTGTCCAGATGCATCCGAACCGGCTAAGTCCAAAGCGGTAAGGATCAGCACATAGGTGGGACGATCAACAAGGGCCGCAGGACGTTCTGATCGGACAAGTTGCGTTCCAACAAAGCCCAAGTCTTCTAATAGCGTAAGGATCCTTGCCTTAGAGAAATTTCCAAAGGAAAAGTCCATGATCGGATCGAACAAGGTAGAGAGATCATCAGCACGGTCGTTGGTACATGCGGTATGAGCCAATCGAGCCAAAAGAGAGAAGTCTCGATCATTTTGTGAAATCTCATGAACCAAGTCAAGTATGGCATGATCCAAGTCAAGTCTGGCATGATCCATGTCAAGTCTGGTATGATCCTTGTCAAGTCTGGCATGATCCAAGTCAAGTCTGGTACGGTGAAAAACATGAACCTCGGTTGAAATGTTCAAAACGTCCTGGACTCCATGCTGAGCTGGTTCCATGTAATGATCCATGGACTGCGGCACATCAGTAGCCAATGGAGATACGTCTTTACCATTAAAGAGTTTGTCGTTCCTCGCCTTCCAAATGTACCAACAGATCCATGGGAAGGTATCAAGTGATCTCAGCGGAGCCACCTCTTTTCTCTTCCAAAACAGAAAGTTCATGTTTTGGTATATTGATGTACTCGGGGAGTAATCCGGAAGGGACATATAGTCCGATAAAGCCCAAACCTGTAGAGTTATATATATATATATATACAAACATGTAAGAGACTAAGAGTCAGACAGCAAATTCTTGATGTTTCACTTCAGGTCAGAATCTCTATTTTGAGTGGGATCTGTTGAATGGGGGTATCATTCTCATGTCTCTTCGCCGAGAAAGATGACGTGGAGGCTGCTCTAGACTCCCGGTTAAGTCCATAAGATCAGTGATGACAAAGCATGGAAAACTATAAATGTCAAGGAGGGAGCCCACGATCTTGAAGTGGTAAAATGGTTGTCAAGAAATCCGTTCACTTCAAATGGATGCAACTGGAGAGAATGATCACGCTTAACATGTCTGTCTTGAAAGAAGATTACACAAGATAGAATGGCTTTGAGTTGACTTTGAGTTAAACAATCTCGAGTTTGTTAGAGAAACTCAGTTTTTGATCAGAGGAACCCCAAACACAAAGCTGCTATTAATTTACAGAAAATGTACAAAAGCTTTCGTACCAGGTGAAAGCTTGCGGGTTGTGCAGTGCTCGTGGAGGAAATCTGGTCAGTATTTTGTTCTCAAATTTTTTTGTGTGTTATTATGTTGTGGTAATCTAATGTTGTATCGTTGTTTCCATCACAGGAAGCTCTTAGATTTAGGTGAGCTGAAGAGAAGTTGTATATCATTCTTGGATATTGAGAAACATGAAATCGCGAATTCAGGTGGCCTAGATCTTGGACAAGAGCTGCTAAGTTTGACAAAGGTTTGTCAAAGAATGGAAAGGCACAAAAGCTTGCTTTACAACACTCGCTTGAGGCTGTCAGTTATAGAGAGACTAATCTCAGTTTCGGTTTCCTTTTTTTAATTCTACGTTTTGGATTGAGCCTAATCTGATCTTGGTTTATGCACTTTTTTGCAACATATTGACCCTTAGACATTGGTACGGACACAATAATTATTTTTACTACAAGTTGCTCCGCTGTCAGGGTAGAGACCCTTAGTTCTACTGGTAATTACTTCTCATCAACTCTTTTTCCTCATTTATGACAAAAGGTTTGAGCTGAATCAAGAAAAATAAACTTTGATGTGTGTTTGATTGAAATGTTACAGGTTTGATATTGACGAGGGAGAAGAAGTAAACCTTGTGGAGAAGTGTCCTCAATTGAAACTTCAGCAACAGTGCACCAATCACATTGGTCCGGTTAGTATCTATTTCTTTTACATGCTTTGAAAAATTTGAAACCTATTTATTTTTGTTGTCATGTTTATGCTTTGTGTATATGGAAAGGAAAGCTTCTAAGGTTGCTGTGGAAAACGGGAAATTCTCTACAAGAACAGTGGAGAAATGCTTTAAACTTCTTCTATGGAAGATAGCGATTCCAAATGGATTTAGTGCTCAACACATCGACAGTGTTGTACGTTGGGGAGAAGAAGGTACGTTTGAACATTCAAGCTTCTTAGCTGGAGGAGCAACTGTTGCTGCATGAAGATTTGTTGTTGAGAATAATGTTCTTAAAGGCTGCTTGGCCGTGGTCCTTGCTTGGTTGCAAGTTTTAAATTTTTTAGTATAGTAGATCTTATAAAAAGATAGATTAAAGTTTTCAGTATGTTGTGAGTATTGTTATATAGCTAATAAGAAAATCATGAAAAACTGTGTTAAAAAAAGCTTTAAAAATAAATAACATATTTAAAACAAGTACATTACTCTTATTTGGTTTCAGTTTCAGGTATGAGATTGTCTAATTCTCATGGCATGAGGGTTGGTCTAAGAATGACATCAATCATCAAACTATCATTGTAACCAAAATCAACTCATATTTTTTAAGAACCTCTTAAGATTCTTTAAAACCCTAAATAAAAACATTAATGTCAGTTAAAAATGGCAAATCAGTGATTCTTAAGTAAAAAAAAATGTTTAAATCAATTATGATCAACAAATTAGTTTTATGAGAAACCAAATATGTAAAATAAAAGACATCTTCATTAACCAAAATTTAGTTAAGTCTTTATTCAATTTGCTCACATTCCATATGTATATATTTGGATGTTAAAGAGACAACAAATTTTGAATTTTGATCATGACTTATATTTCAATGATAATATATATATATATATATACATATTAAATATTAAATATGAACATATTTTCTCAAAATATGGGAAAATAATAGTACGAAAATTAAGTTTATTTTTTATAAGTTTATGTTTCAAAATATATATTAAACTATAATAGCTTTTACTTTTTAAAATTTGAAAAAAAATATTTAGAATATAATCCGCAAAACCACGATCAAACTTGAGATAAAGGTATTGCTTTACTATATCCATGTTGTATTTTGGAGATTTATTTTAGATCATTCACTATGGTTTTCACTGTTTTTAATGATTCAATGTATGTTTTTTTTATTTTGAATCAGAAAAAACTAGCTCAAAGATTTGAGAGAGTAAAGTCTGTTGATCTGCATCTTAAATAAAACCATGGTAATTTCAAGCATTTGATTGTGCTCCCATGCAGTTTAGTTGTAGTGATTGAAAGACAACTTTAGACCACTTGGTATCATTATTTTTGTGGAGTAGCAGCATGTTTGTTGCTTTTATAGTTCTTATCTTTATTTTATGACTGAGAGCTGATATCACATTATCTTGCAGGTTTCTAGAAATTTTATGTTCTGGAATTTTGTGTATTTGGAATTACCTGACACATGTGGATGAATAATTTTATTTTCTTTATCTGTTTTCATATGCACTAATATTCAATGAAAAAAATTTGTGATGAGTAATGATCAAAAGTGCAATTGGAAGATTATTTTTATGTATTTTATGAGGTTCCATAAAAGAAAGGACTTAGATTTTTGATAAGAGGCCAAAATTCTTAGTTTAGAGTCATTGTTGGTTTGTATGATTTAAATATCAAGTTCGGGTAGATTTGTGTAAAAACTTTGTTCTATAGTTTGGTTTGGTGTGGACAATGAAATTATTGTACGTGCAGATCAATTTTGATTCAATTTTATTTCTATTATAAAACTGTCCAAGTTGGTATTATAATTCAATGATTAGTTGAGTCTGTTAAGTTGTGTTAAAAAAAAAGTTGAGTCTATTAAATTGATGACAAAAAGAAAGAACTCAGTGATTTTAAAGTCAAATAAAGTTTGAACGAATTGTAAATTTTACAATTGTTTTATACAAAACTAAAAAATGTATTTAAATCATAACTAGGTTTAGTTAGTTTTTACTCATCCTACTTATCATCCTATATATGATTTCCAGTAATAAGAAACAACAAATTGTGAGTTCAAATTATTTTAAATTTGTTAGACACAAATCGATAAATAAATACAAACAAATTTTAAAATTTCTACCAATTTAATAGTTTAAAATCGATTGTATTATATATTCACGAAATATGGTCATTTATAAGTGTCAACTTTTTAAGTTAATTAAAAACTATACGAATACCCCGGACGTAGCCGGAAAAATCTCTAGTTAAATTAATACTTAATTAATTTAATTTCTCATAGTATATTTTTATCAAAATTAATCTATATTCTTCATGAACTTGATAAAATGAATCTATTATTATTATGAAGCATATAAAACTTATTATTTGATTAAAATATACAATCCTAATATCTCTCTAAGTATGTGTCTTAATTCTGCGGTCAATATGTCCAATGAAAGATAATTTCAACAGCTACTCATGGACATAAAAGTTACACAATTCCGATCTATATTGAAAAATATATGAGAAAAATAAAAAATAATTCTTTTAGACAAATCTAAACACGACACGTGTTGCATTACTGTTCATCTTCTTCATATCAGACTTCGTATATGACATTGAAGCATAGATAAGTGAAATGAACGGTGGACAATGAATCATAGATAGTGAGATGAACTGTGGACAATAAATCATAGATGGTGGAATGAATCGTCAGTAGTGAATAGTGGAATGAATCCTGGACAGTGAATCATGGAGGATAGAGTAAAATTAATCATGGACAGTGAATCGTGGACAGTTTTGCTACGGACAGTGAATCGCGGACAGTACGAAGCGTATTCAGCGAACTTAATCGTGAACTGGAAATCGTGGACGATTAACCGTGGACAGTGAATCATAAATCATTCATTACGCACAAACTTTAAAGAAAAAAAAAAACAAAAAACTTATCTTTTCTTGCAGTAAAGACAAGTACGGATTTGCCACCAATTTTTGGTGTAGTGTTAGTGGAGTTTGTTTCATGAAAATGATCTTGTTAAGAACAAAGCTAATGAAAATTCAGATCAACAATACGTCTTTTTGGAAGGGATGTGACATTTCCAAGTAGAACATGGAGAATAGAGGTTTTATCAATTCTGAAATTCGGTATGTCCTGCTTTTGAGTCTTCACTGCTTTCATGACATCCTTGGTCACTCTACCTTGCTTGAACAAATATAACATGTGTCGAGTTAACTTAAGGGCAAGATGTAAGTGTACCGACTGACAGATTAGAGAGAAGAGTCAAACTCACTTTTATGGTTTGACATCAAACCATTTGTATCTTGGTTCCTCAACACCAATGATTCCAAGACATACACATGGTGTATGATTACGAAAGTCACAGTAGTAACCAGACCAAACCATGTCTTTTGTTATTTTTAGTCATACACAATCGCGTGAAGGAATTTTTTGTGGACGTGAAAGAACAGTTGATTGGGAGTAGTTGGATTTCACATATGAATCTTGAATAGAAATCACATTAGTTGATTCATCATTTCTCTTCAATGGACGTCAACAATTCTTTTCATGATATCAGTCATATGAAGAGAAATACGTGGTTTGAATTCAATATTAAGTTGAAACACAAAAATAAGGAAGAAAAATCTTCTAAATCATCAATATTTTGAATGCCCTCCTAGTATATCAAAACAAATTTCAAACATTGGCTTCAAGTATTTTTTTTTCTTCCTCTTTGTTGTGATAGCAGTTGGGACACCATAACACACGATGGCAGCCCCTGTCAAGAATTGCTGAGCGCAGGCATAACGTGCATCAGCCATGAGCGACCCAATTCTCTCTGGTTTAACATCATCACTCCTCTCTCTCCAGAAACTTTCTAACATTGCCTTCACAAACTGGCTAATATCTTGTGGTACATCCCACAAGGTTGCCACAATGACAGGGGAACCGGCTAGCAGGAAAGATATCGGAACACTTTTTGGTACATATCTGCCTCCTCTATATGGCAAACCGCTGCAGCATCCCATAAGAAAAGCTGCAGAACATTTGTTCATATTCTCTACTTTCCGCATGGGAATATATTGATCTCCTGCACCACCACCCCCCCCCCCCCCCCCCCCCCCATTGCATGGCTCGAATCAGTAATTTGAACTTTTTTCTTATAGGTGTATTATGTAAGGGAAAGGACCACCATACCAGAACCATGCCCATGATATAGGAAAAGATCACGATTTCCCAACGCATCATTTAGCTCCTGAGCAGAAGGAGCAGGTGGCTCTAATCCAGCTTCTACCTGTATAAAACAAATATGATCGGTAACAACCAAGACAGACGAATTATATCAGTTTATTTTAATATATGTGTTACCTTGATTTCCTTAATCTCGGACAATCCTTCAAGCACGGTTTGCAATGTTTTGCAATTATATTTCGGATCTAATAGATAACAAGAATCTCGAGGATCGATCACAAGGAAGGGAGAAGGATCTTCTCGGTAACAGCTTTTCTTAAGCACTGCTGATATACTACCCACAGAAGGCATACGGTATACTTCTTGTCTTCTCAATGTTGGAATGTTCTCCCATGGAAGCATCTATTATACAGAACAAGTGTGTTTCAGAGAATACAACATGTTACACATCAATTAATCACAAATAACATTGAATACAATCAGACAGTACCATATGATATTCTAATATTCTCTCCTTTAATTTTAATACTCGTAAAAGCTAACAAGGGTTTAGAATCAATGAGCAAGATTATATCTTTCCTATGTTGTATTTAAGAAGAAAACTCTATTCTAACAATGCACATCCTGAATCTCATGATCCAACACAAGTATTATCGGTTCTCTCTTCTCATTATAATCCTCTAGCTTGATCCCTGAGTCCCGTATCAGTTGTAAGGCTAGCCGGTACCTACTTCGAAGGTCATCAGATATACTGCTTCCATTTTCTTCATCAATATGGTCACTTGGATGACCTCCTATGCAGCAACCATTCTTTGAACAAAGCTGAGATATCCATGAGTCGCCGTCCTTGGCTGTGTCATTTCCAAGGAAAACCTTTAGAAGTGTCTCATTTACTTCCATATTACATTTGGCCCTTAGCTCTTCAACCAGCTTCTTTTGCGTGGACTCATGCGATTTACTATTTGAAGACTCTCCCAAAAGCAGATGCCTCCAGGGACCCAACCAGGTGTCTTCAAGGTTTCTGTATATAATAACAATAATACAACACGCTTCTTTTAAAAATAGAAATATGCTGTAGTCCCGAATTGTGCAACTATAAGTGTGTTCACTATATGCATCACCTCCGCATGGAATGTGTACCTTAGCAATTTATTAAGACGAAGTTCAAGTTCGTCTATCTCCTTCCACCTCAATTTTTCATCTTCCATAGGAACCTGAGAACCAGTAAAGTTGTACTCCTTCAATATTAATCGAAATGCTGGAGCGACAACATCCACCACTGTGGAACCCCATGGAGAATCCCATCTTTTATCCATCTTTTCAATCCCACCTGCTTCGGTGTTGGTAAAATTATTTATGCTATCAAGTAACAATGACAGAAAGGAAATCCCCCTTGATCAACCAATGGATAGTATAAATTTTACCTTCTCCAAGTGAAGAATAAATTGGCAGAAGTACAGCTAAAGGCTGCTGACTCTTTGAGCTCAACCGTGACAAGAGCAGCCACCCACAAACTTGGGGGCTTTTCAATAACTCCTGCAACAATTTACTCAGTGTGCCTCCAAGCACGCTAATGCAGATGGCTGTCGTTTCTGGTAGACCATTGAAAAAGTTTTTTGCAAACTTAACAAGACCGTCGGTGCTTTTGGGAGCAAGCCTGCAGTGTCAGGTAAAAGACAATGGACTCAGTAAGAAAAAAAAAACAAATAAATCCAACTTTAATCCATGTTTTCTAGCTTTAAGACCTGAGAAAGTCGAATTCTTCAGAAGCCTGCAGATCAGAATGTTTTGGTCAGTGCAACTTATCTTATTAAGCAAAACTAACAAGGGATACACATATTAAGATACAACAAACATAACCAGTAAAACAGATCGTAGGAAATTAGTTTTGTTTACCAACCTCTTTATCTGAGTTGCGTCCTGATTTCATAAATTTTGACAAGAAGTGGTAGTTGCTATTAGCACCAAGAGAGGCTTGATGATAATATGTAACCCAATGACTTAAAGAAAGCTCCCCGTCACAGGGGAGTGAGAACTCAGACCCTATAGAAGAGACCAAGTATAACACAGCAAGCAACCTTGAAATCTGTTGTTGTACATCAGCCAGTCTCTTTTTAATATATGCTAAATCACTATCAAAACATAAACATAAGAAGAAGAAAAAGCTTCACCTTTCGACAGAGTATCGGATCCTCTCTGCTAAGTACAAATGCCAACGTTAACAATGAAACCAGCGTCTGATATGGAATATGTGATAAATCACATAAAACAGACCTATACAAAGTAGTGATCAGTGATGTCTGGTGAAATTTACAAATTGGCATTTTATTAAATTTGTATATTAACCAATATGACGAACCTGGAGTGGTAAGTTTGAAGACTCAACTTGCACAAGTTGTATAATATTCTTGCACGATCAAGACCAAATACATCTCCTTTGATTTCCTTCCCAATAAAATCCAGCAATGGACTGCGAGAAGAAGGTGAGCTGAGGATGGATACGGTACTGTTATACAAAGCAGCGATGCTATGCAAAATTGCCCCATGTGCTTGATGAACCTTTCCAGATTTAGCCAAACATTTTCCTGAAATGAAAATCGGTTTAGCTCTTAGAACAACCAATATTCTAGTCGAACATTAATCTGTGCATGTAATCCGTTCTTTGTTGGAAAAAAGACATAGCCGAGAAAAGAAAGTAATTTTAGGCCGAAATTTTTAATTTCTAAGGACATGCATTTTAAAAAGTATAAAAATAGAATATTATAAGGGATAAGGGCATACCAAGGCTGACAAGAACCGTGCACGCAAGCCTCCTTTGGTAAAATTGCCATTTCAAACTTATAAAGTTATTCGGCAATCCAGATCTTGTAACTTCGTTAGAGAGGTGCTGCTGGCTTATTCTATTGATGCAAACGCAGATTCTGTTTTTAGTGTCCCGCATCAACCCCTTTGCATCACAGATATCAGATTCATCAATGAATCTACACTTCTTAGCAGGAAAGTTTTGAGGTCGTTCTTCAAGTGATCGACTCATTGAGCGAGTCAACCTTATAATAGGCTGCTCCTTCATCTCGCAAGCATGCACAATTAGAGCACCTCCTCCACGCCTCATTTTCGAGTCTCTTGGTTTCTCTACCTCGGCTGTTTGATTAATGCATCCTTTCCAAGCTGGGCAGCATATTTTTTGTAAGGCTGCACTATACAGACTCTCAGATTGTCTTTGAGACAAGTCTCCAAATTGCTTATCCAACGTAACCTCTAACATCAGCTTGCAGTTTCGGCAAGGAAAATTTTTTTGACTATCTGTTAGCAGCTTTTTCGCATTCTGGAGCTCCTTTTCTGCTAGATCCCTACACTGCATTTTATTGTAGAGATTCCCTAGTGGACAGAAAAAACAAATAAGTGGCTTTCATGGCCTAAGGAAAAAAGACAAATTGCAGAAAAAAATTAATGAAGCTTCATACCCAAAGCAAGAGAAAATGCAAGGACAAAAGGTTGTAGGCTCTGAATAGATGAAACAGTTTTTCCCCAAGATAGCAAGTTTCCAGCCCTATCTCTTTCCCCCATAAGCTCCCAAATACCACCAAGCTGCATTTTTAAAATAGATTAACAATGCAGAAATAGTGACAGTCCAAGCAACTGCCAAGGAAGTTTTTTTTTTGAAAAAAAACAAGACCTGAAGAACACTTTCCAAACAACATTGGAGCAAAATCCAAGGGCTTAAGTAGCAGCGGCTAATATCCCAGAGAAAAGTTCCACATGGCCATGAATCGGTATCTCTAAGACTTGAAACTTCAAACTTCTTAAAGTCGAAAGTCATTATTTCTACTGTCTGTGTAGTTTTCCCACTAAATCTAAACCATTTTCTTAGAAGAAAATTTCGAATCCTTTGTGCTTCCGTAGCATAAGAGAGAGCCTATAAAAAAAGGGAGATAATTAATAATCTTGATATTAAAAAACAAACTTTCATAAAGTATCAAGAAAAAACTACAATCAGTTGCTATATAGTATATACTAGTAAGACTCTCATGATTCAAAAACTATCTTACCTTGTATAAATTACCACATGACAATTCTCTTTCACAGAGATCATAATATAGAGATGCAGCAACAAAAGACGAGAAACAGGGAAGTGGATCCTGGGAGACAAAATCATCACATTTTAGCCAAACAGTATAATTTAGAAGAAAATAATAGATACATCTATTTCTTACACTTGAGACTGGTTTGGAAGTTGTGTCTAGTTTGGAAGCTGTGCGTTTAATCTCAACTATTGTGATGTCTGACTCATGTATGCTCAGCTCGAACCCAATTGATTTTGCTTTTGAAAACTGCAAGCAACTTTTCCAGAAATCTGTTGACTCTGATATTTCATCAAAGTAGCATGATAATCCCGTGATGACAGCATCATCTATTGGAGAAGGACATAACGCATGACTTAGCCGTCTACAATCCCACAACATTGCCAAAGCATCCTTCAATCTGACATTTCTCCCTTTAAATATTCTAAACATCAAGTCGTATATCCGTTGATGGAGCTCTATCCAACCCTAAAATTGGAGGAAAATAGAAGTATTAAAGGCTAGAAAAATTGTAAAACAATCAGAATGAATGGAGGTATATCCCAAGAGAATAAATTTTAATATGATAAAATTACAAAATATACCTTTATTGAGACCAAATCAATTACATTGAACAGTAGAGGAATCACGTTTTCCAGGGGCATAGTCTCACCAGACTGAATCCATACACATAGATTCAATGATTTGTTAATGTCTTCGAAAATTTGCTGCACATAAAAGTAGGATTAGAAGTAAAGAAAATAGCACACAATTATAGACATTAGCGACCAAACATAAATAAATAAACAAAATTGACGTAACTCAATGATGTTACCTTGGACTCTGGTTTAGTTTCTTGGAAGTATAACGCTCTTAAGAAATATATAATAGTTAGTTGGAAACAAGTCTCATGGCCCTCATTAGATATGCTTTCCTGTGTCAATGACAAAGAAATCATTCACAAAAAGAATTGAACGGTAGTTAAGCTGTTAAACATAGTAAATAAATTACCAAATTAGATATTCCTTCTGATAAATGACGAACACAATCTTGTTCAAAAAGCTCTTTTTCAACACGTGCTTGTTTAACAGGCTCTTGTTCAACAGGCTCTTGTTTAGCACCCTCTTGTTTAACACACTCTTTTTCAACACGCTCTTGTTCAGCTCTAGCAATCCTTGCTTTCCATGTTAAAACTCTTGCTCTCTCCAAGAATAGATCTTTTGTGATGATAACATCTTTCAAAAGGATATCAGCAATTTTTATCTGATTTGCGCGACATAATTTTGAGCACACAGGAACGAACTCCTCATAAGCAAGAATCTCCTACACGTGTGATGTAAGAATATAAGTTCATTTTATTTGTAAATGACAACAACAGATATATATAACAAGTAAACTAGAATGCAAGGTAACATGTCACTTATTGCTTTGGAAATCTATTGCATAAATTAAGTAATTGGTAGGATCCCAACCTGCTCCAAGATATTTCCAGTCACTATTTTCGAAATCTTCTGAGAAGATAGCAGCAAGGAGTGAAAGAGTGTACATGAGTCAGCCAGATCAGGACTCTTATGACGCTTGTGTTGTATCTGATGATAAAATGCAATTAGAAGCGTGAATTAGAAAGCAAGCGGAAAACGCTGAAGCATAAAGTTACCTTAACCCACTGTTGTATTATTGGTGTAAGGTCTGGTAAACTTGCGATGAGTTTTTTAGCTAAAGACCAAGTTTCTAGAATAAAAAAAACAAGCTCCTCAATTTTTAACTCTCCATATTGCTCGAGAACATCCAGATAGTATGCAGATTTGCGACATGCCTCGCTCACAAAATCAGTAACTGCTTTTTCGGACACAAAATCCTCAGATGAGTTAGACTCAAATTTCAGACAGATGAGTCTAACACAATTCCACACGGTTCTAATACATAACTCGAACGCTATGGAAACCTGCAAAGTACAACCATCAATATTGAGAAAATAGACTAGACTGCAAAAAACTTGTAATAAAATGAAAATTTAGAGCTCACGGATGCAACCTTTTTAGAATGCTTTATATTGTCACCAGTTTCAGGAAATGAAGCACATAGATGTATGAGCTCTGGAGGTGAAATCCACGGACTAGCAATTACATCCTCAACTAGGCAGGAAATGATCTAAACATGGAAAACCTTGAGATGGTTAGTTTGCCAAGAACTACGACCTTACAAAAAGAAGAGTCTAAATAAAATCCACAGGTAAGCATTTAACCTTCAGTGCAGAGATGCAGAAGTCATGCAGTGAATCCCCATCGAGAAAATGCTGCGGCACTGCTGGTTCTCTAAGGATCGAGAGTGCACACTCTCCCATAGCTGAGACCAGCATTGTGAGCATTTTATTGCTGTCACCATTTCCAATAGGATCTCTTTCAGTAAGACGATTATTATTGTTTTGTTCTTTGTTAAGTGGCGGCATCAGAGTGTCGAACCACTTTGAATCGCTTTCAGAGGCGATGAGAGACCAGTCAGGTACTTGAGCTTGAAACTCTGAACAAAGTAGACCACATGATTCATCCTTCCCAGCTTTCCTCTCGTTAAACTGACTACTGAGTCTCTCTCTTAGATTGTAACTAGGCCCAGCACTATCCCGATACAAAGATGGATGCATCTTCTGGATTTTCTGAAACAAACGCAAGCAAATGATCAAGACTTGGAATGGAACAACAATAGTTAGATCAGAGAGGACATAGTTACAATCACCATAGGAGATTAGACTCTGTTTCAATCACACACGATGGACAACCTCTGTGTAGTGGGACAGCATAGAGAATGTTCTTAGCAATAACATTTCCTAAGCTGCTACTAGCGACTACTTAAAATGCTTTAAGACACATGCAATTCATGATTTCAAATAAATATACACACCCACCTGCCAAGTCTTTTCACAAGCCGAATCAGTAGTGTTTGTTCTTGAGGCCCTAAACAGAAGAAGCTGTTTCCAAGGCTCTTCACTTCCATAAGAATCCCACTTTGATCTATCCGGCAAAGAAGCATTAGATGTGTCACATGGATCCTTAGCAGCCTCGCTTAACCATTTTAAAGTCTCTACAGAACATTCCCGTTTCATCTTCCCAGGCGAAGAGTGATCCTTGTCAACTTTCTCAAGCAACCACTTGAACTCTGCTCCTACTTTCCTCAACTCATAGTTGCTCTTGGCTTGAGATACAAAGTCTCTAAGCCTAGCAATCAGATCCTTTGAGGTTCCAGGCAACCCCGGGCTAGAATCACTGTTCAACCATCGAGCAAGTGCGGCGAGATACTTGACATAGATCAATTTCGCACCAAGCCCTAATCCAGACTCCTGACCAACTTTATCCCATGCAGCATTCTCAGAAACGGCTTTAAACCCGCCTCTATTACTAACGGTGATGATAAGTCTGAGCCAATCCATGGAACTCCCGTGGCTAGTCATCGGGGAGAGGTAGAGGACAAATGAGGGCTTTTTTGTCCCCAGGGAAAGAGATCTTAAACCTTAAAAGAATTCTGATACGCACCAGTAACAGTCGTCTATTGGAAACAAAGGGGATGTTAGGGTTTTCTCAGTAGGGAGTCGTGGGGGAAGAAAAAAGAGGATAAGTCGAGCCACGTTTTGTTTTGAATAAGTCAATGTTAACTAGAAAGCTGGTTCTGTCTTTGGTAGAGGATACTAATGTCTTTCGTACACAATAAAATGCGTCTCAAAAGTACAATGCGACTTTTGCTGCGTAATAAGAAAATCTTTAAAGTGACTTTTAGGAGGTAATTTTTTCGTTTTACATAGTTTTTTTTTAATTAAAAAAAAAAAAAATTTCAAAATAAAATCACTTTTATTTAGATAAGCTTCAAAATTCTCTAATTTAGAGGTGGGCGTTCGAGTATCCATTCGGGTTTGGTTCGGGTCTATTCGAGTTTCGGATTTTCGGGGTCAGACCCATTCGGATATTTCTAAAATTTGGTTTGGGTTCGGTTTGGATCTTTACGGGTTCGGTAAGGGTTCGGATAACCCATTTAAATTATTTTTAAAGTTTTAAAATTTATTATATACTTTAAATTTCTCAAAATCTATACAAAAAAAACATATTACATATAAATTTGAATAACATATGTCAAAATACTTAAACTTAACATGTTTATTAGTTTTGTTTCAATAGTTGAATACATAATCGATATATATTTTAAGTATTATTAGTGTTTTGACTATACTTTAGTTATTTAGACATTTATTTTTAACTATTTGTATATATTTTCAAGTATTTTGGATAACTTAAAAGTATCTTATATATCTTGGATGCTTTTAAATATATATTAAATCTAAAAATAATTAATATATTTAGGTATATAAGTCTATTTCGGATACATTCAGATACCCATAATACTTCGGTACGGATCGGATTCGGTTTCGGTTATCTAAATACCAAATTTTGAACTCATTCGGATATTTTATCAACGTCGGTCCGGATTCGGTACTACTTTTTCAGATCGGATTCGGTTCAGTTTCAGGTTTTTTACCCAGCTCTATTCTCCGTACCTTACAGCAACAGCCCCTTCATCATTCTTCAATTTCTCTCTCTCCTCTGCATCTCCATTACTCACTGTCTCTCTTTCCTCTGCATTATCTTCTCTCGATCATCTCTCTCTCTCTCTCTCTCTCTCTCTCTCTCTCCTCTCTCTCTCTCTCTCTCTCTCTCTCTCACTTTGTGTTCTTTGTCGTATGTTCTTCGCAGTCTACAAAACGTAATTTATTAAAGATATTTAAATCAGTCTCACAACTTTCTTACTTCAGTTTTTCTGTCAATGATTTCATGTCGATGATTTCTTGTCCATGATTTCATGTCCATTATTTTCTGTCCATGATCTTCCTGTCCATGATTTCCTGTCCATGATTTCTTATTCATGATCAATCAGTTTCTCATGTCTTTAGTCTTGCTCTTTGTTCTCTTCATGTCAATACTTTCCCCCTCAAGCTTGACCATAGGAACTTGGTCAAGCGTGGAAACCATGAAGCATTTCCTCATTAAAACATATACTTGAAAAAACTACTTGGGACAAAAACCAAACAAAGGAAAAAGAGTAGAACACTTCATGACAAGAGAAGTCTATATGAGTCCAAGCTTAGGATGAATGAACTCACAAACCTTGCTGCAAGCTGCCTTGGTGAATATGTCAGCTAGTTGATCTTCACTTTTGTGTAGCATAGAAGAATCACTTGCTGTTCCACTGCCTGTCTCACCTTGTGGCAGTCCACTTCACTGTGTTTTGTCCTCTCATGAAAAACTGAGATGGATGCAATGTGTATTGCTGCCTTGTTGTCACAATGCATAGTCATGGGTGTGTTGATTTCAATACCCAAGTCCCTTAGTAGTCCCTTGATCCATATAAGCTTACTTGTGAGCTTCCTCATTGATCTGTACTCTGCCTCAGCACTTGATCAAGACACCACCTTCTGCTTCTTGCTCTTCCATGTGACCAGATTTCCTCCAATGAAGGGGCAGTAGCCTGTAGTTGATCTCCTATCAATTCTGTCTCCAGCTCAATCGGCATCACAATATCCAACAACTTCAGTACTCTTGTTACATGCCATCCATGCTCCTTGGCCAGGCGCCTTTCCTAGATACCTTAAGATCCTCTCCACCATATTTCCAATGATGCACCTTAGGAGCTCTCATGTATTGACTCACTTGATTCACAGCAAAGCAAATATCTGGTCTGGTGAAGGTTAGATAGATGAGTTTGCCCACCATTCTTCTATACTTCTTGATATCTCCAAATGGTGTAGACTCATACTCCCCCTCTCTCAGCACCTTGTATCCTTCTTCTAATGGAGTCTTGGCCTTTTTTATTCCCAAGGTATCCTGCCTCATTTAAAATATCAAGTGTGTACTTTTTTTGAGATAAGAATAACCCCCTTTTTAGAGCGGCAGATCGCAATCCCAAGGAAGTACTTCAACTCTCCCAAATCTTTGATATCAAAGGTATTTTTAAGAAAAGTTTTAGTTGAGAGAATATCTTCCTTGTTGCTACCAGTGATGATAATGTCATCCACATAGACTAAGATGACCACAATACATTGCTTACTAGTTAATGTGAAGAGGGTGTGATCAGCTTCTGACTTTACAAAGCCTCTTCCATTGAGGGTGGTGCTCAACTTATGGTACCAAACTCTTGGAGATTGCTTCAAGTCATAAATTGCCTTCTTTTATCTGAGAACATTTCCTGGCTTCACTATATTCTCAAGACCAGGAGGTGGTCTCATGTAGACTTCATCCTCTAATTCTCCTTGAAGAAAGACATTCTTCACATCCATCTGCCATAAATCTCGCTCAAAGTTGACAGCAAGAGACAAGAGAATCTGTATAGTGTGAAGCTTGGCCACTGGTGTAAAAGTGTCTAGATAATCTTCACCATATACTTGAGTATATCCCCTTGCAACTAGTCTTGTTTTCTTTTTTCTGGTTTTATATTGGCTCCATACTTAATAGTGTAAAGAATCTGGCTTGTCACTGCCTTCTTTCTTTTTGGAAGTTCAGTCTCAAACACTACAAGAAAAATGGGCTTTGATAGCAGTGAAGGATAACGTTTTTTGCCTTTCTGCTATGGTTGACATACCCGTTAGTTTTAGATAGCGTTTGTATATTTAGAACCGCTATGATAGAACTGTATATTTAAAAACGCTATGCTAGCGTATTTTTAATAGCGCATTATTAAAAACGCTATCTTTGACTTTTTAAATCTCTAAACCCTAAACAAGTTTTAAAACCCTAAACTTTAAACATAACTTCAAATCTAACTATTTTGATATCAAATCTTAAATTTAACCTCAAATATTAAATATAAATTAAAAATTATTGCTTTTTCAATAATTAATCTTAAATCCCAATACCTTAAACCTTTAACCCCAAACCCACCCTATACTCAAACCTTTATTCTAAACTCATAACTTTAAATCTAAAATCTAAATTCAAAAAAAAAATCAAACTTAAACTTAATTCTTCAAATTAATTCAAATTTATTTTCGAATTTTAACTTAAAGTCTTAACCTTGAACTCTAAACCTTATATACTCAAATCTTATATATCATAATAAACCTCAAACCTTCATATACACATTTAGTTATTAAACTAAATCATAAATCACAAATCTAATATTCTCAAAGTTAGACACCAAACTTTGAGCATACATTTTTAAAAATAATATGTTTAATTTTTAAACCTTTAAACTAATTTTATTTACTCTCTTGTATTTTAAACCTTTAAACTAATTTCATTTTACATTTAAGTAAATCATAACTTATAAATAATATTAAAATTTTCAGTCTATTATTTGAAACATTGAACCAAACTATAATTACATTAATTATATATATTTTTTGGTCGAAATTATATATAAATATTTAACTTAATTATTATATTAAATGAAAACAGTTTTTAATGGATTAATTTTGGCCTTTGGTTGATTTCAACCCAATGGCCACAAATATGTTTGGTTTATCTTTTTCTTCTTTCTCATTGGTCATATCTTAATCACAAGGATATCAATCTTAACCACCGAATATTTTTGATCCTATGGCTAGAAATCACACATCTCATATCTCATATCTCAATCTCTTTCTTCTTGTCTCACGTTATCTCTCTCTCTCTCTTTTTTTGTTTACAGATCTAAATATGATCTCATATCTTTTTTAATTCTTTGGATCTCTATCTTCCTCAATCACCACCACCACAACCACCCGTTTGTTTTCGCCGTCCCAGCATCACAACCACCACCACACACACGACAGTTCGTTCGCCGTCCAAGCATCACCACCACCACACAACCACGGTTAGAACTCATCTCTCTCTCTCTCTCTCTCCTCTCTCTCTCTCTCTCTCTCTCTCTCTTTTTTGAACTGTATTATTTGTTTTAGGGATGGAGGAAGCAAGGCAAGGCAGGTATGGCGGCTAGAGGAGGAAGATGACGGATTCAGATTCAGGAAGAGGAAGCTGACGGCGAGTTGGTGAGGAGGCGACGAGATTAGGTCTAGATGGATGTGACGTTTGCCTCCTCTCTGCAACTTGCATCTCAAATCCCAGGATGAAGAAGAAGAATCATGGCTGGAAAAACACGAAGACGAAGGTGGTGGTGCGGCCGGTAGATGAAGAAGACAACGAAGTGGTGGTGTGTTTAGTTAGTAATTAGGTTAAAGTCTGGTTTAGTTTTTGGTTTATTTAGTTTGTTGGTTTATTATTTAATTAGATTTTTTTTTGTATTTTTGTAAACAAATTTCATTATAGATAAATTTAAGTAATAAAGAAAATTTGATTCTATGAATAATTTTAAATTTTAATTAAGTTTTTATTTTTAAATAATTAAACAAAAATAATTCTAAAATAAATAATTCTAAAATATAATTCTAAAATAAATAAATTTAAAAGTAAATAATAACAAAAAATTCATGCTATTAAAGACTCTTTAATTGCATACAAAAAACGCTATAATATATGACAATAAGATAGCATCGCAAAAAACCGTTATCTAAAGTGCTTGACCTATTATGACGGGCGATGATACAGTGCTTCATAAACCGCTATCGTATTGATAGATAGCGTTTTTCGTCCGCTAATAAAAGTCATTTTTCTTGTAGTGAAACCATGTATCATTCTTGATCTTGGCTCCCCTCTCATCTCTAACAGATTCAGCTTATTGGGTGAGATGCAGCTTCAGAATTGAAGTAAACTCTTGTGTTGATCCAGTGTGAAGGTTTCCTGATCCTTGTACTCCTTCTCAAAGATTGTATCTGTTCAGGTTCTGTTTCATTTTCTTCACTTGGCGCCTCTACTTGAGTCTCAGCCTCTGATTCTGATGGCATCTCATCTTGATCATGAGCTACTGAGTTCTCTTCAGGTTGAGCTTGTGTAGACTGCTCAACATTTCTACTTTCCCCTCGCGATCAGGATGAGTGTTCTCAACACTATCAGCTGCAGTAGATGGTGCAATTTCAGGGACAGGTTCCCACCTTGGTAGAGAAGGTATACTGTTTGCTGCTCCATCAGCCTGGTTTGCAAGCACCATATCTTTCTTTCCTCCTCCAAAGAGACCAACTGAGCCTTGTTCCTTGTGAATCTCAGAGCATACCTCATCTGGAGAAAGTAGCTCCTTATTCCTTAGGATGTGCTTGATGAGGTCGCCATAGCTTGGATGGAGGATAAGCAGCAAAGCAAAGACCTTGTCTTGCTTTCTCCTTTGATTAAGCACATCAAGATCAATAGTTGCTAGCCTGAGCATCTCAAGTTCAGCCCACAAGGATCTGAACTTCCCAAAATGTTTATCAAAATCATTGCCCTCTTGACTAAGGGGGCGACTGGTTTTCCCGGTACCACCCGCAAACGCAACTTTTGCGGTTGGTAACGGTTGTTGGCGGTTTGCAACAATCACTCAAATCGCTCGAAATCGCTTCAAACCGATATATTTTTTTTATTTAAAGAAAAAACAATATATATACAAAAGTAAAAATATTTAATAAAAATTTTAAAATTGAAATTTTTGCCATCCTCTCTTAGAATAGTCTTTTTTGTGGTCTGTCTTCTTCAACAATCTCCCAAAGCCCTCTGCCTCCAAGAGCTGTCTTAGCTAGCCTTGCCCAATGTAGATAGTTAGCTCCTTTAAGAGTAACTGGAATCACCACCATTCTTGAGTTTTCTTTTGAATCCATCAAAAATCACAAGAACAGAACTGGAAAAAATTCAAGAACAGAGGAAAGAGACTGGTGTGAATGATAAGAGACTTTAAAGAGAAAAAGAGAAATAAAACCAGAACAATTTGCGGAAGAGATTTAGGTTTCAAGAGCTTGTAGCTCAAATACCATGAGAATTAATGAGAGTTAGTGAGAATTATTTGAGAGATTTTGGGGAAGAACTAAGAGAGATATGTGAGAGAATCCAAGAGAGAGAGACAAGAATATTTGAGAAACATTTTTCCTTAGATTAATTTAGTGTATACTATAGTTACATAAATAAATCTAGCAAGGAGAATAGGACAATGAAAATGAATAAACAAATGAAGATGAATAAACTAATGAATACCAGATCTGGGTAAGTTACTTTCGGATAGTGACAACTCCCTTCTCTCTTCCTTCGTTAGCATATCATGTGACTTTGGCTTGTTTCCACACTCCAACAGCTCTATCCAGTTGTCTCCACTTGTTTAAATTCGTCCAATACTTCAAGTAATATATTTAAATCAGTCTCACACATTTCTTTGTATTTTAGAGATCTCTTTTAGATCATTCACTACGGTTTCACTGTTTTTAATGATTCAATGTATGTTTTTTTTATTTTGAATCAGAAAAACTAGCTCAAAGATTTGAGCGAGTAAAGTTTGTTGATCTGCATCTTAAATAGAACCATGGTAATTTCAAGCATTTGATTGTGTTCCCATGCAGCTTAGTTGTAGTGATTGAAAGATAACTTTAGACGATTTGGTATCATTAATTTTGTGGAGTAGCAGCATGTTTTGTTGCTTTTATAGTTCTTATCTTTATTTTATGACTCGGAACTGATATCACATTATCTTACAGGTTTCTAGAAATTTTAGGTTCTGGAATTTTGTGTATTTGGAATTACCTGACACATGTGGATGAATAATTTTATTTTCTTTATCTGTTTTCATATGCACTAATATTCAATAATTTTTTTTTGTAATGAGTAATGATCAAAAGTGCAATTGGAAGATTATTTTTATGTATTCTATGAGGTTCCATAAAAGAAAGGACTTAGATTTTTGAGAAGAGACCAAAATTCTTAGTTTAGAGTCATTGTTGGTTTGTATGATTTAAATATCAAGTTCGGGTAGATTTGTGTAAAAACTTTGTTCTATAGTTTGGTTTGGTGTTTGGTTTGGTGTGGACAATGATATTATTTGTACGTGTAGATCAATTTTTGATTCAATTTTATTTCTATTATAAAACTGTCCAAGTTGGTATTATAATTCAATGATTAGTTAAGTCTGTTAAGTTGTGTTAAAAAAAAAGTTGAATCTGTTAAATTGATGACAAAAAGAAAGAACTCACTGATTTTAAAGTCAAATAAAGTTTGAACGAATTATAAATTTTACATTGTTTTATACAAAACTTAAAAAAAATGTATTTAAATCGTAACTAGGTTTAGTTAGTTTTTACTCATCCTACTTATCATCCTATATATGATTTCCAATAATAAGAAACCAAATTGTGAGTTCAAATTATTTTAAATTTGTTAAACACAAATCGATAAATAAATAAAACAAATTTTCAAATTTCTACCAATTTAATAGTTTAAAATCAATTGTATTATATATTCACGAAATATGGTCATATATAAGTGTAAACTTTTTAAGTTAATTAAAAACTATACGAATATCCCGGACGTAGCCGAAAAAATCTATAGTTAAATTAATACTTAATTAATTTAATTTCTCATAGTATATTTTTATCAAAATTAATCTATATTCTTCATGAACTTAACAAAATGAATCTATTATTATTATGAAGCATATAAAACTTATTATTTGATTAAAATATACTATGCTAATATCTCTCTAAGTATGTGTCTTAATTCTGAGGTCAATGTGTCCAATGAAAGATAATTTCAACAGCTACTCATCTAACACTACTAAAAGCCGAATAAGAAGAGCAACGAGCGTGCCACGTAGGATTTTTTGTTCAGGCCAATCATGAAGCTCTGTTTCGCCACGTCGACAAAAAATATAACAGGTCCAGTAAATCTGGGCTGAACAAAAAAAAATAGGCCTATATAGAACAGCCCATATCTTATTCTACGCAGAATGTTCGTCGCCTTCAACTCCGACTCTTCCAATTCACTATTCTAATCTCTGCAATCTCTCTGTAATTATTACACCACAATCTTGCTCATTCAATTCTGATATTTTCTCCTATCTTCATTAGAGATTATCGTTCCACCTTCCTTTGTTTTTCCTATTATATAAACCCCTTGATGATATGATAAGACAGGTCCGTTAACTATTGTCATTCCAGCCTGAGTTATCTAAAATATGAACCCTCGACTCCAGATTCATAACACAATGACAATTTGTTGTTCTCTACATTTGAAAGTCAGGTATTAGTTTATTATTATACTTCACCACTCAATCTCTCAGCACTCAGTCTCTCTGTTTCCGATTTACAGTCGTAGAACTCGGCCTCACGCTGGTGCTGATCGTCTTCTCCGTCGTCGTTTTAGAAGCTTGGAGAAGGAGACACAGTAACGTGTACGTTCTTACTCGACTTTTCCGATTTGCTTCTCTCTCAGCTTCTATCCCTGTGTCTTGATCTTTCTAGCATTGGATTTTTCCCAGTTCTGTCGACACCGTGACAACTACACACTCGAGGGTCCGACATCCTTAAAACAGGTACTGTCTGAATTCAATATATTTTTTTCTGGGATTTTTCTGTTAGTGTGTTTACAGTTAATGGAACTGAGAAAAGGTCTTACCTTTGAATCCTATTAGCCTATAGAACGTTTAAAGACGAGAGCTTTGACATTATTATTATTATTATTATTATTATTATTTTGTAGGAGAGTCTGTCTAACGATGTGTGTTGTTTAAGAAATAAAAGAGTAAAGCAGACAGATCGTGGATGCGCAGCTGTATGATAATAATTTCAAGAGAGGAGCAAGCAAAAAGCTTCACTTGAGAAGGAAATTCATCATACTGTCAGTAGAAAGATAAGAAGAAAAGTTGATGACGAGATCAACAACAGATTGAGTTTGGGAACACTTTTCTTCCAGCCTAACTTCCTGGTTACGGTTGAGGTAATGTAATACTTTGCTCGATTTGATTTAAGATGTGGCCAGGTCCTATTTTTGTTGCATATGGCGACATCATCTGATTGCTTTCATCTATTCTTCTCTTGAAGACTAGCATTTTTTTGGTCAAATTGATTTAGCTTAGAATCATAAATTTGTTTCCTCATGTAGTAATGTTCATTTATTTCTCTACTTTCATTACATGTTCCATTAAATTTCAATCTTTCTGGCATCAAGTAGAATGCAATAAACATCGGTGATTCTTTCTGAAACTCCAAAAAACATAATTTTTTCAGCAGATTCTTGAAGATGCTCCCAAAGTCTTAGATCTGCGATTGGCTACTTTATGAAATCCATTGAAGGGACATGCTGGATTATCTAATGATGATAAAGAAGAAAACGAAGGACTCTAGAGGTACATGAAATTATCAATACCTTTTGATGTATCTTAATACGGGTCATGAATCGTCTGGACACACGCATTATTTGGGCTACCCCGTCAGATACTACAGAAGATAAATGTAAAATAATAATATATGTTTATATAATCCTTTTGCATTTATTTTTACAAGCTTGAATAGTAATTTTCCTTATACACAGGATAACAAGATGCGATTGTTAAAAACTAAGCAGTGTACCAGAAATTGAGTAAAAAACAGAGACGTACAAATGTACAATGACTTACTACTACCTTTCTCAGGTGCCTCATTGCAAACAAGTTTAAGGCGTCTTAAATTGGTATGATTCATTACACAGTCTCTTACTGAATAAAAAGAGGTTTTTTTATGAGGTCATTGATGAGACACTTATTAGAGTAATAATATTCTCTATGCCTTTTCCCTTCCATGAAGCAAAAAGTGATGGCCAAATAAACGGCCAGTCTATTCTAATCGCGTACATGGAACACAATAAATCATCTTTAAACCCTTTTGTTTGTTCATTTTTCATGTTTATGTATTTAGCCAATATCATACCAAAAGGCTGGAAGGTACTTCTCACTTTGTTCAGGTACGTTCACCTAGAACATGAGATTTACCTGAAACCAAAGAAATATGAAACTTCAAGATGATAGGTGTATGTAGATATAACAGATTTGTGGCGCATTCAACAATTAAACTGTCTTTGTAATTTGTAGTTGGTGTTGTAAAAGAGTAACTAAACAACATGGTCAAGTTCATTCTACATGGATACATGCCACAACAAGGTTCATTCCTTCCTTTTCATTTAGGAAGCGATCTTTGTCCGGGAAAGATCTTGCCAAGCTCTAGATTTCCATTTTCCTTCATCTTGACAACTGAAGATGGGTTTAGCTACTGTAGCTTTCAAGCTGTGGGTTATGACTTCAACACTATCCAGCTGGTGAGAAGGGTTCTGTCTTGCTTTGATCCCAATAAATTCTTTGTAGGGTGTCGCAGTGAACGCGTACCAGCCGGAATTAGTGTATACTTGGAAGATTATGGGTGCAGAGAGAATGGACCAGTGAATAGTGATGTATCATACGTTTGAAAACCTTGGCATGTAGTGTGCGTCGCCTAGACCTACCTTGAAGTGGGACTGGAGCAGGCTGAGCAGCAATAACAAAAGGACACGAGGGAATCTAGCAGAACTTTATCTGAACTCTTTTCGAGCTTTCTGTTTTTGCATTTTTTTTTAAGTAATGACTAATTATTTGTGAAGTTAAGGTATTCCTTTCAAAATCATGTGTGTTGTACAAATTTGCTTTAATACAGCTTTGTACATTACTTATCTGTGTCTTTTCTTTGATTGTCGAGGATTGAATGAAAAAAAAAACAAAATACTTGAATCATACCGCAGCGATATTAATCCTCAAGTTCAGAATCTGCCATATCATACAAACTTGAGTTTCCTATTAATTGTTAAACTGGAATATCAAATATCTTACCTCAATTCATATCTAACTAAATAAATTTTTAAACTGAATAGTGTACTTAGGATATTGAAATTTGAAAACTAATCATATTCATCAATAATATTACTTATAAAATATTAAAGAAATATACATTAACCATTTGTAAGTATGCATTCCTCTATTAATAAATTAGAAATAAGTGTTTATGGACTTAGTTGTTTTTTTTTAACGCTGATTTATTACGATCTTACAATTATGATATAGGAAAGATTACATAGACGATTCGACTACCTACCTTATGAAGACCTACCATTTGTAGTTAGGCACTTGGTTGTTATGTTTGGCTTAACAACAATGTGAACTTAGGATTGCTAACCAAAAAAATAAGAGAGCGTTGATTGGTTTTACCCCTTTTTCTATTGGTTTTACAAAAAAACATATTAGGTCTATGTAAAATTCAAATATATCTTCTCGAAAACAAGTTTAAACTCGCTAAACTCTCACTAAAAAGAAAATATTATGAGAACGAAAAATACAAGTCAGAATTTCCAATTTATTATTCACAGCCTATATGTATTTCACTATTTCAAACAATTTTTTTTTTAAATATATGAATTAACAAAAAATATTTACATTAGTTGACCACATACATTATATTTTAAAAACTAATCAAAATAATGCAGTGAAATTAGTAACAGCCATAACTCCGTTAACAAGATTTTAATTCGACGAATATCATCCCATATTGGAGTCATGAGAGGTAATGATCGGAAAAAATAATAACAGACTATATTACTCTTCTTTACTGTCTTAATTATCAAATTATTTTTTTCCAGTAAAACTATTATATGATATCAACATATATGCTGTGCAGAGTAAAGATTCATCCTTTTAATTTACTGGAAGAAACCAACACAAATAATTTAGTTAAAATTTATTAAAAGATAACTAATAATTATTTATATAAAATAAATATAAGCTCAAGCAAATCAACTTATATACTAATACAATGAAAATTAGCAAAATTTAAATAAACGAACCATGCGCACACCACTACTTTACCATACATATGGTGTAACTTTTGTTTGGCTTACAGATGTACATACATTATTAATATATAAATGTGAAAACTAACAAATTAAAAATGTAATACATTATGATTAATACATCTTATTTATAGGGAAGCTAATGTTTGCTTCATCATCGGTCATCGGTGACACAATTTTACTTTGGCAACACAATACAAATCATTAGAGACTTCAGAAGCATGATAAGAGTCAAGTTTAATGCATGAGTTTGGACAAAACAACACCAAACTCAGAGGATGATCTTCAAGAAAACTAACTAAAATCAACATTTCAAATCTTCCAGACTGTCTAATAATTTAGATAGCATAATCAGTCTAAGTATAAAATATATATATTCAAATATGAATTCTAAAATAATATAAATTTAATTTAAATATATGGGAAAAAATCCGGACGTAGCCCGGGAAAATCTCTAGTGGATATAAAAGTTACACAATTCCGATCTATATTGAAAAATACTAGGTAAAGAACCCGTGCGATATTAATTATCAACTGAAACCCGACATTGGTTTAAAATGAAAAAATTAAACCGGACAAAAAGATACAAAAATTAACTGAAATCGAAAAGAATATCCTAAACCTAAACACTGCTTTGACCGTCCAAAATAAAGAATTAATATTGCAGTTTTCATGCTAAATTGTCGAAATGCAGTTTTAAGTGAATTTATATATATATATATATATATATATATAATATTATATTATTTAGCATGAAAAGAATATTCTTTGGATGATAAGAGACACATCATTACATATTTTACAATCTCTTAACACATTATATTTGGATGAAAAGATGCAATTATGAAAATACATATTCTTAAATATGTATATATATAAATATATATTGCAAACGAATTTTTTTTAAGAAAGTGATATAACTCTTCAAAACATTTTTTCTGTAAGGTTGAATTTTTTAAAAACAGTACAGTATAAAATTATGATAATTTGGTGGTGAAAAAAATTATGATAATTTGGTGGTGAAAAAAATTATAAACAACACACAATCTATATAGAGTTAAAAGACATAAGAGCAAAAATATGCCACTTTATAACAAAAGGAGAAACAAGACGATACAATAAACAAGTATGAGAGGAACATTATAACGAAAAGACCCACCCGTAAAAATTAATTAGGTTTGCTATTCGTAGGAAAAAAAATTGAATTTAACACTGGAATTTATTCTTAATCTTTAATCTAGTGGCTCAGATTTTATTTAGAATCATGAATATGACATCATACACTACAAGAAAACATTTTTTTTACTAGGGCAGTATTCGTTGTAAATTCGTCGTAAACGGTGTGTTACGACGAATTAACGTCGAAAGACGTTTCGTTGTTAAACGTCCGTCGTAACGGAGGTTTCGTCGTAAACGACTCCTTACGTTTACGACGAAATATATTCCTCGTAAAGCGCAGGGAAAGGATTCGTCGTAAACGACACGTAAGCTTTCGTCGTAAAGCCCACGTAATTAAAACGATGTAAAGCATACGTAAATACATTCGTTGTAAATCACTCGTAAACATTTCGATGTAAAACCCTCGTAAATGTTTCGATGTTAATCACTCGTAAACATTCGATGTAAACTCTATGTAATGTTTACGAGGAGTTTACATCGTTTCTTATTATATTATTATTAATTACTATATAATAAATTTTAATTTATATTTAATATTCAGAATTTAAAATAATTTAAATTTTAAAATGAAAAAGAAATTGGAAAACATATTTTAAAAAGTCATACATAATATTTAAATTCATAATACAAACAGAAAAAAAAAAAACTACATATTCTAGAATTAGTTTGGGGGGTTGCTCGGCTGTTGACGGGTGGATCGGACTCTTGGGGATCTCGTGGTGGCATTCCAAGAACGGCTCGTCTCTCACTCAACATTCTCTGCATAACCGGGTTTTCCACGGCCATCACGTCTAGCAAATCCTCAAGAGAGTCTAAACGAACCTGCTGGCTATCCATTCGAGCCTTCATCTGAGCAGTCTCTTCATCCCGTCTCGAAGTGTATGACGAAGTTGTCCTTGCAACTTCGTTAACAGAGCCTATGCCGACTATCCGTCCCTTCTTTTTAGGAGCCACCTATAAAATCAAAACATATATTAATATAGTTAATTATGTTAAAATATTTAAAATAATGTAAACAAAAATTTTAAGTTGTACCTCTTCGAAGATTTTGTCGACCTCTTCGGTGGACAATGTGACTGGAAATCCATCGGGAGACTCTTGGGTTAGTTGCGTCTCCCGTTCTTCAATCCGACCAGCCACTGTTTGGAAGAGTTTCTCAGATGCAGGATCCACAAAAACTCCGTCGGATGTGGCGTGAGTCATCTTGAATAGGTCAGACAGAGAAGGTAAGACTCCCGTCTTCTCGAACTACAAAAAAAATTAAATTAAATATTATAAATTATATTAATTGAATATTTTAAAATATATATTTAAAACAAAACTTACAGCTTCTAGACGGACTTCTGCATGAGGTTTTTGTCCGGTTCTGTGAAGCATGGGCAAATGACCATCTTTATCCTTCGTCCTTCGAGAAGCCGAGCACGAATTGGCCTTTTTGATCGAAGAGGGGTGCTCCCAATAGGCGATGAGGACATCCCACACATCCGTCGTGAGCTCAGTGGGCTTTCCCTCATACCCGTAGATCTCCCACTTGTCCTTCCAATCAGAGACTGTGTTGCAGAGGCGTATCTTTGCCTTTGCAACGGATTCCGCCTTCACCCTCTCGGTGATTCCCAAAGACCAATGCCACTTTTGTTGAAACATAATTTTTTAAAAAATTACAATTAATAATAAATATTAAAAATATATATATATATATATTTAAAAGTGAAATTTAATTAAATTTAAAAATCTTACCACAAAACATTTAAACCACGTGATCTTAACGTGATTTGGTGTCTTGCTCCAGTTCGGGTATGCCCCGTCGTAGTAACCCTTAATCGTCGCCGAAACGCTCCGGCTAACACGGTTGTTAGCCCAAACCTGAAAAAAACAATTTAACCGTTAGAAATAAAAATTAATTAAATTTTAATGTAATAAAAATTAATAACTTACCAATAAGTTCGTCTATCGGGGTCTAGAACATCCAAACCCTCCCGTCCAGGCTGGGCAAGCAAATCCTCCACCGTATATCTCGCGAAGGGAGCATATGAAGGCACACGCAAATCCGGTTGAACTGCACCTTCTAGGACAGGCTCAGGTGCAGCCGCTGGAGGAGGAGGTGGAGGCATCTGCGGTGGAAGAGGAGGACTCGAAAAAACTCTCTGAGAAGTCTGAGAGTCTAGAACTGCATCGGAAGACGATGGACCGGAAGAAGAGGTACCGGAACCATCGCCAAACAACTGGGCATAAGTAGGTGCTGCTGGTTTCCTTCTAGGAGCCATCTAAAAAAATTTAAATAAATTTAATCAATTATGACGACATAATTAAAAAATTATTCCGTTACCTAACTAATCACCTAAACTATAGTATTCCGTCATCTAACTAATCTCCTAAGCTAATTATCTAACTAATCACCTAAACTAATTACCTAACTAATTAATAACCTAAACTAACTTAAAAAAAAAAGGAGGAAAGAGAATGTACCTTAGAGGGAGAGGAGAGGAATTTGGGAGGAATGAACGAGGCTGCCTCGTCTCGGCGTCTCAATATATAGAAAAAGATGCGTCATAAACGCGACGTAATATTACGACGAAGTTACCAGGCCCGCGTTTTCATTTACGACGAAGTTACCAGGCCCGCGTTTTTCAATTTACGACGAAATTACGTCGAAACGTCAGTTTACGACGAATTTACCAGGCCCGCGTTTACGACGAAGTTACCAGGCCCGCGTTTTTCCATTTACGACGAAATTACGTGGAATCGATTAACCATTTACGACGAAGTTACCATGCCCGTGTTATTTTTACAACGATTTTACAACGCTTAACCCTAAACACCGAGAATGAAATCCCTAAACCCCAAAGTCACATATCATCTAACATCATATCTCTTCTCTACTACTTTTTGCTCTTTCTCCAACTTAAACTCTAAAACCCTAAAACTCCAAATAATTTTTTAAAAACTAAAGAAATACATATTATATAAAACAACATTTGTTACACATACATTAGGATGGTAAAAAAAACAATATTTCTTTAAACATACGTTACAATAGAGAAATACAACATTTGTTACATATATTACATCACTCTAAATCGTTTTCGTTCTCATCAATATTACATCACTCTAAATCGTTTTCGTTCTCATCACTATCATTACAATCATCATCGTCGCTTCTCTCGAACTCGTCTTCACGTGCTTCATCTGTCGCATCTTCGGGAATAACTTCATATTGAAAGTTTTGCGGGTCAATCAAAAGGATTTCATCAGTTGGTTGTTCTGGTACCTCAACTTCATTGATAGCGTCTTCTTCTTGCAAGGGCGGTTCTTCTCCAGCGACAATGCGTCCACGAGGTGTAATTTTTATAGCAGCTAACCAGTTTATCCCGGAAGTTCGAAGCCGAGGATAAGGAAGGAAGCTAACTTGCTCGACTTGTGAAGCTAAAATGAAAGGCTCAAATTTGTTGTATCTTCTCCCAAAATTGACATCCACACACCAAATTTGTTATACCGAATCCCTCGGTTCACAACAGGATCGAACCATTCACATTTGAAGAGGACACATTTTAGCTTCAATAACCCCGGAAATTCCACTTCAATAATCTCCTGCAAGATCCCGTAAAAGTCCGTTTCACCTTTCACACATATTCCGTAGTTACTCGTTGCCCGATGTCTCCCATACTCGTATGTGTGAAAGGTAAATCCTCGTGTGAAATGCATAGGTGATGTGGTGACCTTTGCAACTGGACCTTGAACCAATTCGTGAAACCATACGGGATAATAAGGATCGTCATAATCAACCTGCACAAAGCAGTTATTCTTAATTAATATTGATGTATCAAAACACTTACTTAATTAATCAATGTATGAGATATAATACGTACCTGTGATTTTAACCACTTGACAAAGTGCTTATCTTTACGTGTGTCCACATCAGTTGCAGATATTCCTGGTATTGTTTCTTCAACTTGAGATACAAACATGCTGCAAATTAAACAAATAATCAAGTCATACATAATTAACTTCAATTCATATAATTAACATTCACAAAATATATACATTTCAAAGTAACGGGTCACTGCATCCTCGCAGTTGAGCAGAATATAAGTGTGGGCACTATGTTTATCCTCTTCACATGACCACCATACTTCTTTCGTTTTACCACCAAACCGTGCAATTTCGCAGAAAATGTCAGGAACACCATCAATTGGATATGATGTCGGTACTCCACCATCATCATATCTTCTAGGAACTCTTTTCCTCGTACAAACAGTTGGAGCAAAGTAGTGTGATGTGAAGTTAAATGTTTCGGCTGTCAAACTCCCCGCAACTATTGAACCTTCCACCTTTGCAAGATTTCTTGCTTTCCCCTTCAAATGTTTCATCTGTCGCTCATACGGATACATCCATCCATTGTGAAAAGGTCCACGAAGCAATGCTTCATACGGTAGGTGGACAACTAGATGCTCCATGACGTCAAAAAATGAAGGAGAAAAATATCTTCTCCAGGTTGCACAATATGATCGGAATGTAATGATGAAGTTGTTCGATGACTTCTTCCTTGAACGTACGTGTGCTAAGATCTCTGAAAAAGCGCCGATGGCTGTATATTGCAAAAGTAATCAAATTAATAACATTTCATAACATATGTATATATATTATAAAATTATAATTACCTGCAAGTGCTTCATGGACATTTGCTGGAAGGAGCTCGGCAAAAGCAAATGCAAGTAGTCGTTGCATAAACACATGACAATCATGACTCTTCATTTCGGAGAACTTTTGACCTCGTTCAACACATCTTGACAGATTTGACATACCATCAAGAAACTTAACTTCTGATGCAACCCAGTCAAACAAGGTTGTTTTGGCTTCTGATGACAACCGGAAGATGGGAACATGAACGTTTCCATTGCTCTTGATATGTAACTCACTTCTTGAGCAAATATCAGGTAAGTCCATCCTTGACTTTTTGTTATCTTTTGTCTTCCCAGGGACGTTAAGTAATGTATTCATGATGTTCTCAAAAAAGTTCTTCTCAATATGCATGACATCCAGATTGTGGCGTAAGAGAAGATCCTTCCAATAGGGTAGCTCCCAAATATACTCTTCTTATGCCAATTGTGAGACACCCATACCCATCAGGCATATTTCCAGGAACATGCCAATTTCCTCCAACTTTAACTGTTTTCTGAGCTCCGTAATAATCAATGTCTGCTGCTTCGATCTGCTGGCCAGTGAGATATGGAGGAGGACCGTCTCTGACAATTTTTTTGTGCCGAAACAATGTCTTCTTTCTTCTCTGTACGGATGGGCAAGTGGAAGAAAGCGACGATGACAATCAAACCAACAACTCTTCCTACCATTCTTCAGTTGAAAAACATCTGTCAATCCAAGACAATATGGACAAGATAATCTTCCCTGTGTTGTCCAGCCAGACAACATCCCATAAGCAGGGAAATCACTTATCGTCCACAGCAGAACTGCTCGCATCGTAAAATTGTTTTCAAGGAACAATCGTACGTCCTCACCCCTTCTGACCACAATTGCTTTAGCTCTTCTATCAACGGTTGAAGAAAAACATCAAGAGACCGTTTTGGATGCTTCGGCCCAGGGATTAATATGGTCAAAAATAGAAATTCTTGTTCCATGCACATATCCGGCGGTAAATTGTACGGCGTAAGAATGACTGGCCACAAAGAATATTGTCTACCAGACATTCCAAATAGACTAAATCCATCGGTGCATAACCCAAGATAGACATTCCGAATTTTTGTAGCAAAATCTGCGTGTACCTTGTTGAAATGTTTCCACGCTCTTGCGCCTGATGGATGTGCAACCTCACCATCTCTCTGGACATGTTCCGCATGCCACCTCATCGACGCAGCAGTCCTCTCAGATTGATATAATCTTTTCAATCTGTCTGTAATTGGTAGGTACCACATCCTTGGTACAGTACCCTATTCCTCCCACGGCCTTGCGGTTTGAATCGTGGTTTTTTGCAGAATCGACACTCTTCTAACTTGTCATCTCTTTCCAATAGATCATGCAGTTGTCGATGCAAACATCAATCATCTCCGAAGGCAACCCAAGACTATAAACCATTTCTGAATCTCATAATAAGATTCAGCAGACACGTTGTCTTCTGGCAAATACTCTTTAAACACTCCGCCCATGCATCCATGCAATTCTCAGGTAAATTATGATCCGTTTTAATATTCATCATCCTAGCTGCTAGAGACAATTTAGAGAGGCCTTCTCTACAACCAGTGTAGATTGGTTGATTTGCAACATCTAGCATTTCATAAAACCTTTTTGCATCCAAATTAGGTTCTTCTACATTTCCAGTTCCATCAGCTATTGTTGTAGTTGTTTCTAAAAATGCATCACTAATCATATCTTGAACCCTATCAATGATCTACCATCTGCTCCTGATCTTGATGATAATTATATTCATTATGA